>NW_025937523.1:0-1605 GCF_000764305.2 Hyalella azteca | reverse complement strand
TATGTTATGTTATGTTATGGCTGACATTTTCCTTGGCGAAACAGATGAACAGCGTAGAAGTAAAAAATACTTTTCTTGTTTTTGATACCATGTTTTGAATTTTCTTTTTTGTTTTTTTTTCTGAAGTCATTTTAAATTCTTCTGCAAGAACTTTCCATGCTTCTCTCTTTTGTTCGATGTCTTTGGTAAGCGTGGACTTTGAATATATGATGGGAAAAGTGCGCAGACGCATTGCGAATTTCAGCTCACCATCACAATTTTCACTAGTACCATTACCATCACAATTAGACATTTACATCAATCTTCTGCAAAGAATGAGAATTTCTTAGGGAATAATTAATTACTTAAGTACTTAACTACCATTCTTCAATAGACTCATCGCGTAGTGCGGCACTATAAAAGTACTCTATAACAGCGAAGTAGCACTTCAAAGTCTTTCTGCATACCAATCAGTAGTGCGACACTAAGCGACACTAAACATTGCAGAGCTACTTCGAAGTGCTTAGTATCTGTGACGTATTTAGCATACCAACAGGACACTTCGTAATGCATAGTGCTACTTTGTAGTGCTAGTGCCCTATTTAGCATACGGGCCATGGTCTATGATATGAATATCATAGACGACAGTTGACGCGGTTATGGCGATATCTGAAGGCAAAGTTGCGGGTGATGTTGGACAATTTGCAATTACGTAATTTCTGACATTTCTTTTCCCATTTTAAATTCATGTTTTTCTTGACATTGCCGTAAGAAATTTGTGCAAAGCAGCTACAAATGACAAATAAATAATTACTGTGAGCTATGAACCGTGAGAATTATGTTACTGACACGTGTACTAACGTGGCCAGGCAAATTAGGTAACTGGCGCAGTAGACTAAGGCCCCTTTCACACAGGGCGTGAAATCCCGCCGGCGCGAAAAAAAACCGCCTCGGGATTTCACGCCGAACCTCAGCGAACATATGAAATGTGCACTGCTAGTCACACACGACGGATTTTCACGCGGCGTGAAATTTCACACCTGACGACCGCGTGTGTCAAGCTAAAACTGCGGCGGGATTTCCCGCGACAGTTTAGCTTGCTATGGTATTCAATGTAATCTTGGTAATACTTTAGAATAAGTGCAACAAAAAAAATTTTTTTTTAATTATATGTTTTTTTGAGGTGTAGATTTGGGGTGTAGATTTTTTTGGGGTCTAGAAGAATCTGAAATCCGTTTTTGGCGGTCGGCTTCGGAAATTTTTAATGGAACCTGTTCCTAACTGGACCTAACCTGCGAGGTTTTCGTTGATTTGCTAGGTTTTTCCGGCCGCCGGACGGACTCCAAACATAGAAAAAACCTAGCCGATCAACGAAAACATCAAGGTCCAGTTAGGAACAGATTCAATTAAAAATTTCCGATGCCGACCTGCAAAAACGGATTTCAGATTCTTAATCTAAACCCAAAAAACATGTAATTAAAAAAACACCCTTTATTTTGGATGCACTTAATCTAAAGAAATACCGTAATCTTTCACACTGGGCGGTTTTTCACGCCGCTACCTATTGTGGTACAGACAGTGGGTCGGCGAGGTTGTGTGTGAGAGTTAAAGCCAGTTTTCCAATAG
>NW_025937522.1:71269-72657 GCF_000764305.2 Hyalella azteca | reverse complement strand
CAACATCTGAGATATTCTGCAATACATTCATCTAGACTTCAACATCTGAGATATTCTGCAATACATTCATCTAGACTTCAACCTCTGAGAAATTCTGCAATACATTCAGCTAGACTTCAACATCTATCTTCATCTCTGCACCAGGTCAGTTGAATAAATTGAACTCGATTAAATACAGAGCATGCAAGATAACCTATGGTACAGAATGCTATATGTCAATGTAGGGTAGTTCCGGGATTTTCTAGTGAATTGAACATCTAAACCCAACCCCAAAGTTGGATGCGAGGAGGAATACATAATAATTAGGACCAGTACTCATGTCATATTTAATTGAATTAAGAATTTTTTCCATGATGGAGCCAATTCAATATCCACATGGAAAAATATAGGTTGCATAATTACCAAGTCTACGGACTTGCAAGCGACTATTTCACAATCGGGATGGCTTTTCTCCGTGCTTTATTGTTTCATGATTTCAATGACTGAAAGATTTAGATTTTAGAAAATCTATGTTAAAATCCAATATGAGATGATCATTGGCGGTTAAAATGCAAGCTGCTATGGTAATCCTCTGCAAGCTATATCTAAGCTGCGACGATAATATGCTGTTAAAATTTAATGCTGCGAGATGATCTATACCTTGTTCAATATATACAGTATATGATCATCGTCTGTTTGCCTTCCAAGCTGCGCAGTATACCAGCAGTTAACTGTACAACCAGCGTCTTGAAGCTGTCACGGTAACATGTTGTTAATTATATCAAGCACAGCTATTACATCTGTTGTTTGTTTTTTTTCTACAAGATTCACCAATATACTCGAGTTACACCTTCGAAGGAACATATATTGCCCGTAATTACAATGAGCGGCAATTACATTTTCGATTTGCAATCTCTTTCCACTTTAAAATTGATTTACAGCTCTTATTCATCGACAGGACAAAGTGTATGCTAGTCGATTAATTCTACTATTAAGCCCTGATCCCGATGCTTCATTCTCATTATTGTGTTCAATTATGCACGTCTTTCCGGTCACCAAGGCCACGAGGGTTAATCCTTGATCTCGAAGCCTCGGCGCGCTCTGTATGCATTATTTGCGGCAGCGATACCGGCCTTTATGGTGATGCCTTTGGGGGCCACGCAGCACACGATCCACATAAGCAAATGAGACGTCGCTGTAGAGATCGTTGCTTCCACGGCCGCTGATTTCATCATTGGGATTCCCAGCTCGCGACCTCGTCGCAAACTTTGCACAGTGTTGGGGTCAACAGTGTTGGGGTCAACGGTGTTGGGGTCAACGGTGTTGGGGTCAACGGTGTTGGGGTCAACAGTGTTGGGGTCAACGGTGTTGGGGTCAACGGTGTTGGGGTCAGCGGTGTTGGGGTCAAC
>NW_025937522.1:69339-71177 GCF_000764305.2 Hyalella azteca | reverse complement strand
CTTGTATTGGCACGTTCTTGTATTGGCACGTTCTTGTATTGGCACGTTCTTGTATTGGCACGTTCTTGTATTGGCACGTTCTTGTATTGGCACGCTCTTGTATTGGCACGTTCTTGTATTGGCACGTTCCTGTATTGGCACGTTCGTGTATTGGCACGCTCTTGTATTGGTATGAGTCACCAGTCGCCCTCACAATGCCCACGCTGTTGCCCGCCGTATAAACTTCAGTCGTCGGGCGCATGCGATGTAAAAACAACATAACCAGCGTTTGCTGGGGCCATACTTTCAAAACTTGCTAAGTGAACGTAAGTACTTACGCTCTATTTTCTTGTCTATGATTGGTGGATTTTGCTTGAAAGGCCGTCAATGGTTGGCTGATGAACTTACGATCTCTTAACTCTTTTGAAAGTATAGGCCCTGGTCAGTGGTGCTGTGCCACCGGAGGCTCGAGGGCACGCGCGTGCCTCTCACCCTCGTTCAGTAGTCGATGCTCGCTGATTTCAATTACGTTGTTTTCGGCTTATCGTCGCGAGGGCTATGTTTCGTATAGCCCTCAATCATCCAAGTTTGGTCGACCATATCATCAAAACCTGAAGAAAATCACGTATCACGCAAAAGCCACGTACACCTTCGCACTGAAATATTTTGAGAGCGTGAGTTCTTTTCCCACTTCGTCCAGTTCTTTACAAACATACATGTTGTAGAAATAATCATCTTATGTTCCGTGATATATATGTTAACTATACTACCTCAGATTGCAATATCGTCTCGTTTGTGTTTGCCGTTACTGGTGTATGCGGTGTGACTTTGACAAAACAAACGAAATGATTTTGACAAAGCAAACGAAATTATTGGAAGTTTGACGTGAACCATAGAAAAATATGGAACAGGATTACTTGTATTCCTGTTACGCTTAAAGGTTATATTATTATTGCAGCTTCGCCTGAATTATTTTTTCTCTTATTAAAATTGATTTCTGATTGTTGTACAATAATCAGGTATTCATTTCGTTGAGTGGCAATTTGGAACACAATTTCATTGTCAATTTTTCCATACGTAAGAAATTATTTAGAAATCGTGTATGCGAAACGAAATTTTGACATGGTGACAACGGCAACAATTTCTTGTAAAATGGATAGTATCTGCAGTCTTTAGCGCTGCCGCTGGGTTGTGTTTGCTTGTTAATGCGAGAATATTGCAATTGGAAACACATAACGTATCAAATAAATTATATAAGTTTCTAGATTTAGCAATGACAGGCCAAATGGCAGTATGGGTAACATGGGGCAAAGGAACCACTGCGGGTCACGGGCCCATAGCGGGTTTCCCGCTAAGTATGGCAGATATTGGGCCGTGTTCTCTACCGCCGGTCGACAGTTTCACTGGGCTAAATGTACGGCTCTTCGTTTTGCTAAGAGTTTGCGTTGATAATTTACTTGCAAATAACTGTTTTAGCCCAGATAAAAGTTTTTTGCTGCTAAATAAACTGTTTTCGATTAATTTATTTGAAGCGTTTGAAAGTATTGTATATTGATGAAAGTATACCAACTAAAAGATCAAGGACTCGGATATGTGAAATGGCAGCACACCTTGTCTCAACACCGTTAAAAACTGTCATAGAAAATAAGAGCGCAATCAATAAAATAAAAGGAAAACAAAAATACGTTGAGAGCATCCGCATCCTGCAGTTCCCGAATCCACTTCGATGATATTCAGAGTTTAGAAGATGATGAATGGCCATGCTTGGTATGCTGGGAGCTGTTTGCAAATCGCCGTTCTCGGAAAAAATGGATCCAATGTATGGCGTGCTCAAAATGGGCTCATCAAGAGTGTACAGA
>NW_025937522.1:56168-68906 GCF_000764305.2 Hyalella azteca | reverse complement strand
CTCCTGCACTGCTGCCTCCTGCACTGCTGCCTCCTGCACTGCTGCCTCCTGCACTGCTGCCTCCTGCACTGCTGCCTCCTGCACTGCTGCCTCCTGCACTGCTGCCTCCTGCACTGCTGCCTCCTGCACCGCTGCCTCCTGCACTGCTGCTTCCTGCACTGCTGCCTCCTGCACTGCTGCCTCCTGCACTGCTGCCTCCTGCACTGCTGCCTCCTGCCCTCGGCAGCGGATGACCCTCGGCGGCGGCCAAATAGGGCCATAATTCAGCGCTGTTTGAAGGCCCGTGGACATTATTTTATACCGGCGACTAAATTGAACAGCCAAGGGGAGATCATTGCACCAGATTTGCTCGACAGACTTCGATTGGAGTTCGCTTTTGGAACCTTGCCTGTACCGCGGTGCTGTGGTGCTGTGCAATGCTGTGCGCTATAACTAAATAGTTTATTATGCAGTTGTGGAACCTTGCCTATTCTGCGGTGCTGTGGTGCTGTGCAATTCTGTGCGCTATATAACAGAATAGTGTATTTTGAAGTTGTGGAACCTTGCCCATTCTGCGCGCGTTAGAGTAAATAGACGTGGTCGACATTACCCCAATGGTTCCTTATTATGTTTTTCTACGCTGCCTTTTCTGTGATGCAGTGCGATAAACATATATATATAGAGCCTTATGAAGCTGTGGGACCTTACCTATTTTGCGTTAGACTGTAAGGATGTGATGCGTTAAGCCTAAAAGATGCATTTTTTTGCTGTGTTATCTTGTCAAGTCTGTCTTTGACTGGGGAACGTAGTCTACTCACGTAGAGTTTTATTGTCATGCAGATCTGCTCCTGACTACTTTGTAGTTGGCTAGTCTAATCAATTTAACTAATACATCGGTGCTTGTAAAGAATAAAGTGTTCATCGTAAAAGGGCAGTAAACATATCTTTACGAGATTTATTTCTGAAATTTTTCAAATAATTCAGAACTGTAGAATCTTATCTCAAAATTTGAGCTAGTTAGTTTGGGTTCAACTCTTTTAGATTTATTGTTGGATATTTTCTACGATTTTTACATAAAGAGCAATCACGGACGTGATTTATTTATGCATTTAAGTGTATTAGTTCATATTTTAATATATATTTCTCTCTCCATGAGCAGCAAGCCGCCCCCCCCCCACCCTGGAGAAGCTGTGGCGCCATGGAGCGGTCGCCGCAGAACGCGTCTCGCGGGCTCGCAAATCCTGTGCACTTCGCCAACACAAGTTGTCTCTGTTGCAATAAAATTGCGTGAAGACTTTTTCATTTCTGTTTTAAAAAAGTCTTTTTTTCAAAAGGAAATTTTTCATTTCGGTTTCAAAATGTAGTTTATTATCACTTTGAATAGGTGATATCTCGTTTCTACTATTCTCCTACCAAATCTACACAATTCGCTGTCTGACTGCCTACTCTTCACAACTCCCATCTCTTCCTGAAAATATATGCATTGTTCTTATCGATTTTTTTGGCTGCTTTTTTAGGTGCAGTCAAAGTTTTTTGCCCCAGAATTATACTAAATGGTTGTAAGAATTGCGAAATGCCTTCCGTTCAAAATTTTTTGGCTTCACATGACGTCACGTGGAAATCCTGCTCAGCTTTCATTAGATGTTAAACGAACTTATCTTACATGACAAATTTTTTTCATTAGTTCACACATTGTTTCAATTTTCATTTCATTACACGCGGTTAATAATTAATCTTTCTTTTGATACATCGGTGCACCTCAGCGACGTCTTCGGTACTTCTCCGTAATTGTTTAAATAATTGTACATGAAAATTGGCCAATCAACTTCGATGTAACAAATCTTGTAAAAATTCCCGTATTTCCATGTAACGCATTTGTAATCGTTTCATATTTCCATGTATCAGATCTTTTAATCATCGCGGAAGAGCTATTAAAGTGACTCGAGCTACCGGTAATTCAAGGTGACGCGACTGAAGGCAAAACGTAAATATTGAAAGTCCTACAATTCCTCGGTGCATTAAACAGACCGCAATAAATTTTCATTGTTCCTTGACAGCGCCAAGCTTTTCAGAAAGCAATATAAGCATTTCAAATACTGTGAACATGTCCGAATAATAGGATTGAAATATCCGTAATTAAGGACTTTCTTAACAGTTCATGTTTGCTGAATCATTCACATTGCATAGGAATTGTATTACTTTTAGTTCCCAAATGACGAAAGTCTTAGCTCCTGAAGACTCAAGTCTGAAGTTGAACTAATCAGCAGTAACATAAAGTGGTACTTCATTTGTTATATCTGTAAGTAATATAACTCATTGAAAGTTCATCAAGTACAAATAATATGAGCAGGCCTTACGCTCTGGTTTAGAGGAGGCTTATAACACTTTTTCTCAAGATTCAAGGTTAATTTGGTGCGACTGTATGCTAAGGTCAATCATTTTTATCCAAGTTTTCATTCCAGGAACGTTGCAAAGAACGTTTGAGATTATGCAACGTTTATATGGCAGCGATTTGAGTATAAACTTCCATTGCGGAAATACGAAATATTATTCATATCTTCACAACCTATAACTTGTTACTTTTAGTTCCAACTAACGAAATTTCAGTAATTAGAAATAAATATTGTAA
The DNA here is from genome assembly GCF_000764305.2 of Hyalella azteca. Taxonomy (NCBI): domain Eukaryota; kingdom Metazoa; phylum Arthropoda; class Malacostraca; order Amphipoda; family Hyalellidae; genus Hyalella; species Hyalella azteca. Next base: position 66,298 of record NW_025937522.1, on the reverse strand, counting down.
TTATTATTCCATTAATGAAAATAAAACTCTGTATTTATAATTCATAAATCCATGTGAATTTATTTACGTCAATCGATAAGGCAATTTTTGCTTTAGGTCTAATAAGGTCAAGGCTCCTGACTATATACGTTGCATTTGCCAAAATTGAAAACTTAAACTCTTGAGCTGCGCGTATTAATTAATGTGGAAAAAAATAAAAATTTTATACATTCAAGTACTCAGCATCTAAAATATATCGAAGTTTGATTCGCGCCATAACATTTGCTGGATTGGTAATGTTTCACGAAGGTAATTTATACTGATTTTCCTGTTAAGAAAATTGTATTTCAAGCACTGCAACGTTCCTAATAATTGATAAGTTATAATTTTTTTATTCTATATATTCTTTCCTATGCGCACTAACTCTTGTAACTTCATAGCTCAAGACGTTTTTTATTTCTTAAATCTCCTATTCGTCATTATGTAAAAGGAGATAAATAGGCACTGTTTATTCTCGATGTTACGGATGATTTTAAATTATTTAAAATGTAATTTTACTTTAGATTAATGCAGTTAATTTCTTGCCAAGCACTGTGAGGTATCTTCACAGATAGCTAAAAATTGACTGAAGAATTGTCCCCTTCAGATTTGTAAGGCTTGTAATTATGTCGCCTGCATCCTATTATTTAGCCGTCAGTAAAGGCGAAATGTGATCATTTACCCGCCAGTTCGGTGATTTGTGATCATTTATCCGCCAGTAAATGCGAATTGTGATCATTTATCCGCCAGTTCGGTGATTTGTGATCATTTATCCGTCAGTAGAGGCGAAATGTGATCATTTATCCGCCATTTCGGTGATTTGTGATTATTTATCTGCCAGTGAAAACTTCAGTTAAAGGATGACAAAGAAATGTTATTTTTTTCTTAATATTTTCCCTACAGAAAATTTATTCCATGTTTTAGGAGGTTGACACTGACGCTCTCGACTGAATCTGTTCTCCATATACTAACAATATTCAAGTGTATACATCAAATGTTGTGTAGTGCACAAATACTATTGACCAAGAAAACACTAATTTATTGCTGTGCTCTGCTAAATATTTCAAAATATTTTACGAAATATTTGATAATATGTTACTGGAGAAAGAGCATTGAACAACTGGAAAATATTTATTTCTTATAATGCGCAATGCCATCGTGAAAATTTTTTTACGACATTGCTGGATATTGTTCCATACATTCCTGAATATTGTTCAATACATTCCTGAATATTGTACGATACATTCCTGAATATTGTACGATACATTCCTGAATATTGTTCAATACATTCCTGAATATTGTACGATACATTCCTGAATATTAAACAATTCCTACAGAATCAATAATTTTGTGCTCAAATTCGGTTTTATTAAATACACAAGCGATAACATTGTGCTGCAATATTACAGGATACTGCAACAGGAACAATTCTTAATACATTACAGGATATTATTCGATCGTTTAAGAAATGTTGTGTACGCCATCAGTGTAGTCATGGATTAAATTACTGAATACTGTACAACAAGGTACTAAATATTATAGATTGTATTTATGAATGGTGTATAATCCACAACCGAATATTAATCCGTACACAAATGAATATAGTAAAACTCATATTGTACAACACATTACCGGACATTACTGGATATTGTACAATTGTTTAAGCAATGAACGTGATGTCCTGGCGCATGAACTGTAAAGTTACCTGCGGTCATTGCAATAATAAATATGCAGACATTCGTTGTATGCTTAACCCTTTCTAAAAACAACGTTTGGATGCACCTTAACTTCTCAACCCTCTGTTACACTTTACTCTTTCAGCGTTAACTTTTAAACACTTGATACACATTGCCATCTCGACCTAGTGGTTCACTTACTCTTCTCAACCCTATGGCTCACTTAAACCACTAACCCTGGATTTCACTTAACTCTTTTAACCTTTTTGTTCACTTAACCCTATCAACCATGTGGTTAGTTACCCTTCTCAACTTTGTGGTTCACTCAATCCTCTTAACCCGGTAAAACACTCGACTTTCTCAACCCTGTATATTGACAACCATCTCAACCCTAACGTTCACTTATCCCTATCAACCTTGCGGTTAACTTATCCCTCTAAACCCTGTGATTGACTTAGGACTGTCAACCCTGTGGTTTGTTTAACCCTCTCTCAACCCTGTGGTTTGTTTACCTCTCTCAACCCAGTGTTGCACTCTAGCAACGTGACCTTGTTTTTTTCTTGTTTCTATCGGGAAGCTTTAAATATTCCAGGAAGCGAGACGTTCGATGCAACTGAAACTCATTTGTAGTTGTGTCTAAAATTTTTATCGAATAAATTCCTAAATCCTAATAGTTGGAAGTTCACAACTCCGGTTTTTCTCGATAATTTAATCTAAAAAAAACGAGGAAAAATCATAGAATACTGGATATTTAAAAAAATTCTCTGGTGTGGTATTTTATTAAAAAGATAATTATTGAGATACAGTTTGAAAGTGAAGTAGGAAGGCCATAGAAGGCATAGAATGGTAACAGCGGAACTGCAGGCCCGGCGCCTCGCACCAGGAAGGCGCGTCCATAAAGGCGGTCGCGGCGAGCGCGTTTGTAAACACGAGCAATGGACGGCGCGCACAATGATCAGGAAACAAAACACGGGCCGCCGAACGCCTTATGGACGGTGACTCACCTTTTGGGCGTCGAAATACGGACCAGCCACACGCCGTATTACCAACGCTGTACGCCTTATGGACGGTGACTCACCTTTTGGGCGTCGAAATACGGACCAGCCACACGCCGTGTTACAAACGTCGAACGCCTTATGGACGGTGACTCACCTTTTGGGCTGTCTCTTATACACATCTAGATGTGTATAAGAGACAGATGTAGTGTCGGGTGATGTTGTGTCGGGTGATGTTGTGTCGGGTGATGCTGTGCCGGGTGATGTTGTGTCGGATGATGTTGTGTCGGGTGATGTTGTGTTGGATGATGTTGTGTCGGATGATGCTGCGTTGGATGATGTTGTGTCGGGTGATGTTGTGTTGGATGATGTTGTGTCGGATGATGCTGCGTTGGATGATGTTGAGTCGGATGATGTTGTGTTGGATGATGTTGTGTTGGATGATGCTGTGTCGGGTGATGTTGTGTCGGATGATGTTGTGTCGGGTGATGCTGTGCCGGGTGATGTTGTGTCGGATGATGTTGTGTCGGGTGATGTTGTGTTGGATGATGTTGTGTCGGATGATGCTGCGTTGGATGATGTTGTGTCGGGTGATGTTGTGTTGGATGATGTTGTGTCGGATGATGCTGCGTTGGATGATGTTGAGTCGGATGATGTTGAGTCGGATGATGTTGTGTCGGATGATGCTGTGTCGGGTGATGTTGTGTCGGGTGATGATGTGTTGGATGATGCTGCGTTGGATGATGTTGTGTCGGGTGATGTTGTGTTGGATGATGTTGTGTCGGATGATGTCACATGAAAATGATTCAATATCAGTGAATTCAAATCTAGTTGATGCGTTAAAACAATACAAGTCTAAATCTTCAACCGAAATTGTAACTTGTGTAAGAGTTAGAGGCCAGGTCCGTCTCTTTGAACACATCGTTACATTGCAATAAAATTCCATAGGCTAGAAATGTCACGCGAAAAACTTGAACGGTCACGTTGCACACTCGGTATGTCAAGCTACCGACCTAAAATTTCACGCCGCATACTTATCCTATGACGCTGAGCTCAGAAAGATTTATTTCCTAAATAACGAGTTTAAAGATCGAAAATACTCCTCCGGTTCTGTAAAATAACTCAAGATCGACCAAGATTAGTTGATTAATAATAATGACTCTGCTAGGCGAGCAGGTATAAATATATATATATATATATATAATTGGTTAGTTTGATTTGCTAATAATCTAAGTTGCTAATACAACAATTTTGCCCGTTGTACGACTGGCCAGCTCAGGATCAGACAGCTCGGGCTTTCCGTCTTGAACATTTGTCAATTTGTGGCTGCCGTGAACCGATGCTACAAGCAACTAACGTTAAAACGATGTTGATTACGCGTAGATTTCGTTGAAAATTCAATTAATTATTGTTGCTTCGATGCCAAATGCCTGGTACGAACGATGCCAAACTCAAAGTTTCAATAATTTGACGTGACTTCCCAAAACTGAGTTTAAGTGAATTAAATCGATGCGATCTTATTTATCTTATAAATAGGAAACCCTGGAACTTCCCTTAACTAGTGACACCTTTACAAAGATCCGGGGCTTGTTTATACAGGTTTACAAGAACCTCATTTTATTCCCTCTGAAGGCACGGTTGACGAGGGTGCCGGCACCGAATAGCAGTCACTAAAGGTTGTCCGGCACGTAAAAATAGTGTCGACATATATCTTCAAATTTATTCATTATTTTATATTAGATCCTTCAATTGCTAAGAAAATAAGGATTTGTGACCATATTAATACATGAAATAAACGTAGAGTGAGTCGAGTATACACATACGAGTCTCGCCTCGCTTGCGGTGGTCGGGTATTGAGCGGCAGCGCAGCGGAAAAGAGCAGCAAGCGCCTCCAGACCCCGAGTTAAAGAGCAGCGGGGGCCGCCAGACCCCGAGGAAAAGAGTAAGAGGAGAGAGCCGTGGGGCACGGTAAAGGGGCCCAAGATTAACACACGAAATGGCGGCCTGAGGGGGCAACGCTCCCCGATTCGATGGACGAAACTCTGGCTCGGCAGGGGTTCTGCGGAACACAAAGCGGAGTTTTGGTCTGCTGTAATTGTAATGTACTACAAAATAATTTCTGAACTGAATATTTTCATCATGTTTTATCCCAACATCACAAATTCTTTATAGCGACTATCGTGTTATTTATAAGATATGTTCTTAGTATGCTTTCAAAGGAAATTTTGAGAGCGGCAAGGAAAACGATTAAACTACCAATAGTTGGCCAATCTTGCCTTTAAATCGGCGAGGATATTACCGATGACTTAAACTAGTAGTAAAAACTCTAGGTAACTCCATTAACTTTGGCCAGGTTGAAAATTTTTAGTTAAATTCAATAATTACAGCCAGTATTGCCAACTTTGAGCGATTAGTTCCGTTTTTGGGAGTTAGCTACTCCAAAAATTTCATCAACTCCAATTTATTCCAACAAAAATAGAGTCCGTAAAAAATAAATACCGCTAGCACCGTTTCAAGCATCGAACCTCTTGCACAAAATTATTTACATTCGATGTCGTTTGGTCATGCCTGTCATGTGCCACATAAACTAACTACTCTGCAACTCAGGATATGAAACAAAATATGCATAATTTTACTTGCTCGTCTACAAAATCGCGGAAACCATAAGCTTTGGTGCCCAACACATAAATGTTATTACTTTACGACGATCGTTATATGCTACAGAGACCGTTAGGAGTACGAAGATACGATGATCGTTTGATAGAGCTATGATGTGATTATCGTTCGGTTTATAGTTATCAGACGGCATATATATATGGTCTACAGTTATCACACGTCTTACGATCTATAGTTATCAAAGGTCATACGATCTATAGTTATCACAAGTCTTACGATCTATAGTTATTACACGTCTCACGATCTATAGTTATCACACGTCTTATACGATCTATAGTATCATACGTCTTACGATCTATAGTTATCACACGTCTTATACATCTATAGTATCATACGTCTTACGATCTATAGTTATCACACGTCTTATACGATCTATATTATCATACGTCTTACGTTCTATAGTTATCATACGTCTTACGATCTATAGTTATCACACGTCTTATACGATCTATAGTATCACACGTCTTACGTTCTATAGTTATCATATACGTCTTACGATCTATAGTTATCATACGTCTTACGATCTATAGTTATCATACGTCTTACGATCTATAGTTATCATACGTCTTACGATCTATAGTTATCACACGTCTTACGAGGCAAAGATTACCGTTAGTTACGCGATGTTTATTAGCGCAACGATGGTCATCCGTTTCATAATGATCATATGTCATGAAATGGTCTATTTGTCTTTGAATTTCACTAATTCAAAAAGTGAATAAATTTGACTGACATGGTGTTCGATTGTCAGGTTAGGTTCAGATCTCAAGTGGTAATAGGCGGCAGCTCAGCCGAGGCGAGATCATTATTGAGTAGTTCACCCTGGATGACTTGATGTCTTCTGATCACCTCTTCCCCACTTGATGTCTTCTGATCACCTCTTCCTCACTTGATGTCTTCTGATCACATCTTCCTCACTTGATGTCTTCTGATCACATCTTCCTCACTTGATGTCTTCTGAACACCTCTGCCTCACTTGATGTCTTCTGATCACCTCTGCCCCACTTGATGTCTTCTGATCACCTCTACCCCACTTGATGTCTTCTGATCACCTCTGCTCCACTTGATGTCTTCTGATCACCTCTGCCCCACTTGATGTCTTCTGATCACCTCTGCCCACTTGATGTCTTCTAATAATATTTGCAACACTTGATGTCTGAGGAAGGTTATGTCAGGTGCAATCATGTTGGTAGGTAGACTACATGAAGGGCACACGGACTGAGCCATATCTCGGTAATCGAAGTATCTTTAATGGTATCGACTTGCAGTAACACGGTCATCAAAATGACTCATTAAACACAGTTGTCACGGCTACACTAAAAATATTCCTATTCATAGATTATATTTATTGAACTGCATTTGGTCCTACGATAATAGCGCTTAAATCCCCCAAACCAATAACAACCTCCAACCTCAGAGAAACTTCGTCGCCATTCTGAAGTTACTAAGATTAAGTGAATCTTGTTAATAACAATTTATAGTATTAAAACTCTGCCCAAGATCAAGTTAAACGTCAGTAAGTTATTACTGAATCTCATGAACTACGTTCTGATCACGATAATGAAAATACAGAAGTTCAACAACTCTAACAACGTCATTAACATTAATAACAGCTCAACAGCATTTAACATGCTGACCTTTACGTTGATATTATGTCAGCGAGTTTTCAGTCGTCTGCACAATGTGCATGGATGTTAAGTTCAAAGAAAATTTTCTTCCAGAATGTGAACATTTTCAAAGGAAAATTTCTTCAAAAAATCCATAATATACACAATAAAATTTCGACCTTGAAGTAGACGATAGGACCGATAACAGGAGACCATCATGGATAGGATGCGAGCGAAGACGCTAGGCAGCGCGACCGTGGTGTGCTGAGTCAGCGCCGCGGTGGAGGATAAAGCTGAGAGTGCTGAGCCTCAGCGAGCAGCGACCGCTCTGCGCTGCTTAGTGGTCTGGCACTGCATTGGCACTGCATGATGCAGTGCATGTGATCTGGCACTGCATGATGATCTGGCACTGTATGGTAATCTGGTACTGTATGGTGATCTGGCACTGCATGATGATCTGGCACTGTATGGTGATCTGGCACTGCATGATGATCTGGCACTGTATGGTGATCTGGCACTGCATGATAATTCAGTTTGAGCATCTCATGATGCAATAAAGTTGGTGCCAAGCAACAAGTGATGCAATAAGGTTCTGGTGCCAAGCATCTGTAGTGAAATTGAAGTTTAACATTAAACATGAAAGTTTGAACATATATTGATGTCTCAGAGTCATGGTAACGATTGTATCCATCAAGGGAAGGAATTTTTAAGGTTCAAAATGGAAATTTGTTACAAGAATCTCATAATCAGACGGTATCTACAAAATCAAACGAAATTTTAATCCTGAATAAATTTCTCATCGATTCCAGTTTCTCTTACTGTCGTACTTTTTTTGTCTGCTTGCTTATGTAATGTTTGAAACATGAACGAAGCTTATGGTTCATTGCTCATCCTTTGCTCTATTCCAACTAATCATGCGCTAAATAAGCGGGTGAGTACACAACTATCACCCACGCTTTGCATTGAGTCAACTAATTCTAATATAATACAAATTGTGAAGGCTATATACTTGACATACTAGGTTACGGAGGTGAAGCTTGTCACCGACGCGTTGAGAGAACTGGAGGCGCTGTACAGCGCTGGAGTCTATCAACTGGCAGTCCTATTTCTCGAGCCATTCCCTATAAGTTATATGATACTTCACTCCTAGAACTTCAACCATAGCGAATATTGCGATCACGCCAGAATCTTGAATTGTGTCCATAATTAAATTAATTAACGTTGATCAATAAACTTGTGTTCCTCACAAACGGAGATTTTAACTTCGATGTTTTAAGTTTTTATTTATCAATACATTTTGGTTCACCTAATGGCTTCCCGACAATTCGTGTACAACACTCAGCGTCCTCGTAATGATGGTGATTCGTCACCTGACAACTGTCATGCTGAGCTGCGAAGTAGCCAGTAACTTGATCTTGGATCCAGTCAACCGCAACCGTAAGCAAGTCGTTCACTTTTAATGACTGCAATCAGTCAAGTGCTCTGCGATAGTCGTATCAAGTGTGACCAGCAAGCAAAAATTGTGTCTCACAATCTCAACTCTTCAATTTCGAATAAGTATTGGTTGGTACACTATAATTGTATGGGATTTAGACATTCTTAGCGTGTTTTATTGTATACAGGGCATGACTATAATTGTATAGGACTTAGACATTCTTAGCGTGTTTTATTGTATACAGGGCATGACTATAATTGTATAGGATTTAGACATTCTTAGCGTGTTTTATTGTATACAGTAGTTCATGTACTCGGCGGTGAGAGGTGAAGTGTTCTGGTGGAGCAGCTCGTTTTTCATGCCGATCGCGGCACTCTTTATTAAGAACACAAACACAGCAACGGCGCGCCTCTGATGACCAACATTGCGACCCATGTGGTGTGGAATGTAAGATGTTCGGTCTGAGGAAAACTTCAACATTGACGAGCGATGTGGTGCGGAATGTAAGATGTTCGGTCTGAGGAAGACTTCAACATGACGAGCGACGTGGTGCGGAATGTAAGATGTTCGGTCTGATGAAAACTTCAACATTGACGAACGATGTGGTGCGGAATGTAAGATGTTCGATCTGAGGACAACTTCAACAGGACGAACGATGTGGTGCGGAATGTAAGATGTTCGGTCTGAGGAAAACTTCAACATAGACGAGCAATGTGGTGAGATGTAAGATGTTCGATCTGGGGACAACTTCAACAGAACGAACGATGTGGTGCGGAATGTAAGATGTTCGGTCTGGGGAAAACTTCAACATTGACGAGCGATGTGGTGCGGAATGTAAGATGTTCGATCTGAGGAAAACTTCAACATAGACGAGCAATGTGGTGAGATGTAAGATGTTCGATCTGAGGAACACATGAACTGACCGATACTTCGCTAATTCTTCTAGTCACTGTTATTTTTTTGTCGACCGTCGAACGACCGATTATTTCGAAAATTAATTTATTGTCTTTATTTAATTTAGCTCGTCGTAATTTGCCCTATAAATGAAACTAATTTCACATTTTTATGCTTAGGCAAGGTCCTGAAAAATAGCCAAGTGTAAAACGTATTAACTTTCGAAAGTTGACGACGAAGAAACCTGATGAACTCAACAAATCAGAACTCAATTCAATACACTCAATCGAAAGTAACTAAAGCTTAGTCGTATGCGCTCAACACTCATTACTTTAAACTGGCTCCTATCTTCATGTGTTGTTTTCAGTAGACTTTTATTATGAATATACAGGCAGTTTATTAGGACTTTTATTACGACTATACAGGCTGTTTATTAGTACTTTTATCATGACTATACAGGCTGTTTATTGAGACTTTTGTTATGACTATGCAGGCTGTTTATTAGGACTTTTATTATGACTATACAGGCTGTTTATTAGAACTTTTATTATGACTATACAGGCTGTTTATTAAAACTTGAGGCCGGCATCGCAGTTCGCAAGGGCCACACTCATCACGATTGATAAACACGGCCGTTATTGGAGCCAAGCTTCGCCTGCGCCTAATGTCGTGCCAGATAAGCGGCGTATGGATGTATACCTTATGGAATAAGGCGAGCTTACCGTGCTTACCGTGAGAGTAGTGAGCTTACCGTGCTTACCGTGAGAGTAGTGAGCTTACCGTGCTTACCGTGAGAGTAGTGAGCTTACCGTGCTTACCGTGAGGGTAG
>NW_025937522.1:34452-55819 GCF_000764305.2 Hyalella azteca | reverse complement strand
GTGCTGACCTGTGCTGACCCGTGCTGACCTGTGCTGACCTGTGCTGACCTGTGCTGACCCGTGCTGACCTGTGCTGACCTGTGCTGACCTGTGCTGACCTGTGCTGACCTGTACTGACCTGCGCTGACCTGTGCTGACCTGCGCTGACCTGTGCTGACCTGTGCTGACCTGTGCTGACCTGTGCTGACCTGTGCTGACCCGTGCTGACCCGTGTGCTTGAGAAGCAACAATTCAATGTCCACAATCATGGATACAATCTTAAACTTTTAATCAATAATTATTGATCAAAAGTATTAATCAGCGATACGAAATGGTCTTGAAGTACATGATCAGCTTGCAATTTTAATACATTCAATTTCAAACAATTCGCTTATGTCAATATTCTACTGTTTGTACAAATTTTTCAGTATTTCGTAAAATTTAATGGGATGAATCTGCAAGAAAATGAAGCTATTAAATAATGCTTCATTAAGTTATCAATGAGTGAATAACAGATCACTTGTGTAGGCTCTTCGTATAAGTGGTCAGATAATATTTTGTATCTGTTTCCAAGCATTGCTTTGATGTCGATACGTTATAACCACTATCTTAACATTTATCTATCAAGCAATAATTCCATTTTCTTCTTTGTCTTGTTAAATTTTATGGTTACGAATGAATTATTCTTAGCTTGGACGACTATATCTAAAAAGGGCAAAGTACGATTTCGGCCGAGCTCGGATTTTAACAAAAACTAAAATTTAACAAGCAATAATTCTAACTGATAGTTACAATAATTATCTTACAACCAGTATTCAACATCAGAGTTCAGGAAAATGGCAATTTTTGGTATGGAGAGAGCAGGGCCGCCGCTATCACGCATCGTGTGATGGCTCCTCCAGAACTGCTGACGCTGCACCGCGCTACTGCAACGTTCGCACTGTCATGCCTGCTAAGCGTGTACTGGTTCTCAAATATATCTTTAGTTCATTTCTTGTTAGGGAATAAAACATATCTTTGGTTCATTTCTTGTTAAGGAATAAAACTGCATTTTGTAAACTGCTAAGCGTGTACTGGTTCTCAAATATATCTTTAGTTCATTTCTTGTTAAGGAATAAAAGTGCATTTTGTAAACTGCTAAGCGTGTACTGATTCTCAAATATATCTTTAGTTCATTTCTTGTTAAGGAATAAAAGTGTATTTTGTAAACTCATTGTTCATAAAATGAAGCACAAATACTTTTACCATCATCAGTCAAATGGGATTTTAAATCGTGCAAATATGGTAGATTCATCATTAAACTATCCCAAACCTTCAAGCTTGACTATTTATTGCGTTGATACAGACAAGCGCGTATTTGAAAACAGCTATCATATCCTATCAACAGCTATCATAAAACGATATTGCATCAGCCTATCCTAATGTATTTAATGGAACAACACTTTATAAATATTTGTACGTTGAAAACTTTATAAATTTTTGCGAGTTTTAGGCAATACAGCGCCCTGCAACGATAATCATTAAATTTTTGAAAATTTGCAAAGAAACTGGGGATTTATAATATGGTCTACGGAAATACAACGTCTGTTTTCACTAACCAATTCTTTTAATGTGAAATTTGCCGCTGTAATTTTTCACCGTGCATGAAACTCATTTAGCATCTTCTGAAATCCAGAGAGCAGTATGATAATATAACATTTTCATACCACCATATCCTTTGTAAGCATAGTTATCTAAGCTATAGCTTAAGGAAGTCCAAGTCCGATCTCACGACCTCCACAATCCTGCGGAATTCCTGCACAATCCTCCACAGTTCACTGCAGGAATTAGTACACTCCTACGACCACTACTATGCTAATAGTGATTTTTACGTCACATAATCGATACTCTATGTATGCGAGAGAAATATTCAATGTGGAGCTCCGGTACAGTTACGGTCACATGCAGTAGAGCTACGATACAGTTGCGGTCACTGTACCCTATAAGTAATACTGAAATGCTACAGTCATTCCATCCCTAGAGGTAACACAAAAATTACTATATTCTCATATGCTCTATAGGTAATACTGAAACACTATGTAATATATCAATGGATGTCTTAATTTGGACAATTTCATGCGCATTTAAATCAGATCTTGAAATGAGATTAACTATTAATACCGAGAGGACTGGACCTTCGTCAACTACAACAAACAGTTTAAGCTCCAATTGTAGAAATTTTGATGCAATCGTTATTTGACAATTGGTACAAAAGAAACAAATAAGGAGAGATGGGCGATTTTAAATTACGAAATTTTATACGAAGGCCTGACAGACATTCAGCTCGCTCAGGCCGTTCAACTCGCTCAGGCCGCTCAGCTCGCTCAAGCCGTTCAGCTCGCTCAGCTCGCTCAGCTCGTTCAACTCGCTCAGGCCGTTCAGCTCGCTTAGCTCGCTCAGCTCGCTCAGCTCGCTCAGGCCGCTCAGCTCGCTCAGCTTGTTCAGCTCGCTCAGCTCGCTCAGCTCGCTCTGCTCGCTCAGCTCTGTCAGGCCGTTCAGCTCGCTCAACTCGCTCAAGCCGTTCAGCTCGCTCAGCTCGCTCAAGCTCGCTCAAGCCGTTCAGCTCGCTCAGCTCGCTCAGCTCGCTCAGCTCGCTCAGCTCGCTCAGCTTGCTCAGCTCGCTCAGTAGCGGCAGGCGGCGCCCCCTGATGAGAAATCAATGGCGTGCGCCCGATCGCCCCCAAAGGTCGATTTTTTCGGGCACTTCTTTTGCGCCTAATGCGCCCAACAAGCTGGCTTGTGTGTATTACAAGACGCCTCAAGCGCCTAACAATGCGCCTTAATTATGCGTCCTATAAGGTGCCAAGTAAGCGCCTTTCTGGATGCTTTATCCTCCGTGCGAGACACTGTGACCGAGACATGATGGTTGCAAATTTTCAAACACAATGTCTTATTTGTGATATTCTTACGTATATGATTTGATATTCGCACCTATTTTTATTAAGCAGCAAATTTGGACTTGTTCCCAGTTAGCCCGTCGATAATCCTAAATTTAGCTGGCGTTCAGAAACATTAATTTGTAACATGTTTCACTGATTACAATATTCCCGTTCAACGCCATCATTGTTCTTCACGACGCGCCACGCCTCCCAACAATCATATTCTGTCACTAATTTCGAGCAACAGCAATGTTATATTGCGTTTCTCGATATAAAGAACGCGTACAGACTGATTACTGCTTCGTAACACTCGTCGCGTTCGTTTACGTACGGCTTCTATAGTCTTCACGCTTCAAGGTCTTTACGTTCGCTTACGCACGGCTTCTATATGGTCTTCACGTTCGTCTACGAACGACATCGTTAGTCTTCACGTCCATTTTGATACAGCTTCGTTAGTAATCGAATCCATTTACTAACGGGTTTGTTAATTTTCACGTTCATTTAAGTGTTGTTTCATTATTCATCGAGTTCGTAGCTCCGTTCGTAGTTCCGTTCGCATCTCCGTTCGTCTACCTCCAGCTCCTTTCATCGGCATACGTTCCTTTACGCGTGGCTTAGTTAGTCCTTATGAGCTAATTAATTGGTCTTTGCGTTTGATTGCTTAGGTCTTGGTTAGTCTTTATGTTTGTGTGAATAAAATTTTGGAGGAAAATATGTTTTGAAAACCAGGCGATGTGAATGAAATCATTATATTATAAGCTACTGTTTTATTTAAGGACACGCTATTTAGAACATTTTAATACATATCGCAAAGTATTCATTGTAATGGCGAATGTTTGATCGTCTCTCGCGAATTATTATCCCGAGGGGACACATTTCAGCCTCGGCCGCTAATTTATGCAGCATAAGACGTTATTTTCGGACAGGCCGCCACTCGATTGTCGATGTATAATGAGCGGCAGCCACGTGCGGACTATCGACTGCATGGCTGACGATCGTGAGCAAGAATACAAAAACCGGACATGAACAATGGCAGGATTTTAGTTGGTTAATAGGAGACCAAAGCTTGGCCGCTGCAAATCCTGTCATGATTTCTAATAAGGACAAGCCTCTCTAGAACAATGGCGGCGGAACCGATGAATTTAAGACATCCGAGGCATTGAGGTGGTCACGCATGTGCCGAGCCCGTGACGCTCAGATGGACACCGCGATACAAGATCTTGTCTTCACAGATGGCCACCGCGATACAAGATATTGTCCTCCCTGATGGCCACCACGATCTTGTCCTCACAGATGGCCGCCGCGATACAAGATCTTGTCCTCCCAGATGGCCACCGCGATACAAGATCTTGTCCTCACAGATGGCCACCGCGATACAAGATCTTGTCCTCACAGATGGCNCCTTGTCCTTACAGATGGCCACCACGATCTTGTCCTCCCAGCTGGCCACCACGACCTTGTCCTCCCAGCTGGCCACCACGATCTTGTCCTCACAGATGGCCGCCACGATCTTGTTCTCACAGATGGCCACCACGACCTTGTCCTTACAGATGGCCACCACGATCTTGTCCTCCCAGCTGGCCACCACGACCTTGTCCTCCCAGCTGGCCACCACGATCTTGTCCTCACAGATGGCCGCCACGATCTTGTCCTCACAGATGGCCACCACGATCTTGTCCTCCCAGATGGTCACCACGATCTTGTCCTCGCAGATGGCCTCCACAATATGCGATCATTTCCTCTTCGCTGGACAAGGCAGGCAATCCGCACCCTCAGTGGTGGGCGGTGGCCGCTGATGCTGTCAGAACAAAACCCATCCTGGCAGCTCAACGATGGAGTGCTGGCATCGCCGCTGTAAATAACAGTGAATTATTCAGCACATTTATTGCTTTGTTATCTCCATACGCAATGATATGGCGGACACCATACGTTTTTTTAAGAGAAATTCATCGCCCGATAAATTAGACTTCGTCATCGCTCAGCGACTTGAATAGTTTATAAGTATCGGATAAATAATGAGTAAAGATAAAGCAAGTAATTAGTAAAAGTTGATCAGGCATTGATTGAATAACAATTTGCTACCGACAAACGCTCAGAAATTACGGCCTGGTAACTTTAGGCCTGAGGTCTGCCAATTGCGGGAACACGCGTAAGGAGGGGCGAGACCGGCGGCCAAATCACCGCTTGCCGCCGCTGCGCTGCCTCTTGATGCTGCTGGTCAGTCCTACGTCAACCCTACGTCAGCCCTACGAAAGTCCTACGTCAGCCCTACGTCAGCCCTACGTCAGCCCTACGTCAGCTCTATACGTCAGCTCTACGTCAGCCCTACGTCAGCCCTACGTCAGCTCTACGTCAGCCCTACGTCAGCGTCGTGTGCTGCTACGAGTGGTCAGCCCTACGTCGGTGCCATGGGCCGCTGAGAGTGGTCAGCCCTACGTCAGCCCTAGGTCAGCGCTGTGGGCCACTGCTAGTGGTTAGCCCTACGTCAGCTCCACATCAGCGTCGTGGGCTGTTTCGTCAGCTTAACGTTAACGCCGTAGATTGCAGGGTGCAGAACCAAAAAGGTTTACGTGCATGCCGGTAGATGCACAGCATTACCAATGCGCGTGCAGCACTATGCGTGATTAATTTTCGATTCCTTTAAGATTAATTATACCTGCAAACATAATTGTGAAGGAAAGTGCCAATGAGTGCGAAAACTTGCTACCGGATTTCAAAAATCATATATGTTAATTATCCGGATACATTCAAAAGTGATTTGTAAGCCCTAATCCATCCTCGGGTGGTTCACAGGGCTAGGAACTTGTCGGTTCTCACGGCCTTGTGCACGACAGGTGTGCAGCAGTTACTTAACTTTGCACGGCCCAACTGCACGGTACAGGTAAGCCGTACTGGCGTGAGATGGCATAATTAGTGTACCATTTGCAAATAATAATGGTCAACCTACACATATATTTAAAACTATATTTTTTCATTGGGTGTGTACGTAAATACCGGTTTGTATCAAGCTATATTTGGCTATTTCACTGATCGTGTTATTTTCGCAATAATATTACTTGCATGAACTCTAGAAGATTAAAAATATATGTGAGCTACTTATATATTTGCGTACCATTTAATAAGAGGATTCATTCTAACGAAGCACAGGGCACCGAGGGTTGCCGATAATATTGATGTTAATACTTTAAATTTGATTATAATAACCAACGAGTTTGCAGAAAGGTGTCTGTTGCAACACATTTGATACTGGCAACGTGAAGGTGGCATGTATAAGAGGCAGTTCCTGCAGTTCATTGATGTATATTTCTGCCTCATCAGCAGTTTGTAAGTCAATGGGAATCTCTGGTCTTCTGTGCCGCTTAGTCGCGTCTGCTGTGAACTGCTGCGCTCAGATCTATTGCAGTCAAATATCCCCGCGTCAGCACTTCAAGCTGCGGGATTGTTAGAAACCTGACGTTTTGTTTAACCAAAAAAGTAAACAAGTTAGTTTTTTAATTACTTATTCATGTAGTGCTATGCGATCATAATCGGCGGATGAGGATCAGAATTGCTGCTGGTCGCATTTGTACGAGTCTAGCACAACACAGAGCGTCAAACAGTGAAAAAACTCATTGTATCGAATTGAATATTCGCGTCTGTCCAGTTCCAGGATATTGAACCGATGTTTATCAAGTTAACAAATGGTAATTATAAATCTCTGGTCCAACGAATTCAATTCCCAATTGAAGATTTACGATTCTTTTTACTTCATGAATAATTTTGCTCATTTTAATGC
This sequence comes from Hyalella azteca, assembly GCF_000764305.2. Lineage (NCBI taxonomy): Eukaryota > Metazoa > Arthropoda > Malacostraca > Amphipoda > Hyalellidae > Hyalella > Hyalella azteca. The sequence continues at coordinate 49,147 of NW_025937522.1, read as the reverse complement.
ATGCAGCCCATCAAAATACAGAATAATATTCCCGTCCCTGCATCCAAGACCGAAGTGTTTTTAGAACTGCGTCTGGGGCTTCCGATGGCGCACGCATTCCACTGTCATAAAAATCAGCCCGCGGAAAACTCTACGGACGAGCGCTGCAGCAATCGATGCGCGGCCGCATGCGATACGAACGTTGAGATACGAGCTCAAGCGCCACTACTTTATAATGTGATCTTCAGCAGCGACGTCGTGGCAATGACGAGTCAAAATTCCACTCGATTGAGCCTTGTGTGTCTCAAGTTTATACACACAGAAAAGTTAAATTCAAAATGAGTCTAATCTTGAGAGGAGAATCTAGCCGATTTTTCAGCCGATGTGATATGAGGCGTTATTGCGTCACCATCAAGCTTGATTAAATTGTTAGTGAGTTTCCAATGAATTGTTGCAATACTACCGTTATTGATGAACAAATAAACGTTAAAAAAGTATTAATTGCCCAAAAATTATGATTAATTTTTTAAAATTAAACGGGTTATTGATATGAGGTTGTGCAGCTCATTGTTCTCCTCGATCGTAGCGTTCCGCAAAGAAAGAGAATGAAGTACCAACGTTATTGATGTACAAATAAACGTTAAAAAATTATTAATTACCCAAAAATTATTTTTTTTTATTAAACTTGTTATTGATATGAGGTTGTGCAGCTCATTGATGTCCTCGTAGCGTTCCGCAAAGAATGAGAATTGTAACATTTTCAGACTCATGAAAAGTGACTGTAATAATGCGCAAAGTGCTACAATTTATGTTCCAGTGCGGAAAGCCACATTAAAATGTAAAAATTGCGTTCGATGGTGCTTCAAAATAAAAATTTTTGCTGAGTTTTCTCAGCGTCAGACAGAAATTATTATGACGGAGATGTCCCAGTGAGGTTAAGTTACAGCGAGCTGCAGACGACATATGACCAGCGACGTTTACTTCGGTTATTAGCTTTCCTGCTCGTTAAGACTCGGCTTGCTCGACATCAACGCAGACACAAAAACATCGTCCGAGGTCAGATATTTTTTATAAGTTTTTCTATTGATGTTCCTTGTGCCGAAGTTAGGAATTATTTTTTTTCCGTGTCACTTCCTGGCACTCAATCACCAACTTTCCGCACTCATCTCACCAGCGCTCAGAAGAAGAAAATGAAACGCAGCGTCCACCCGCGCGATGAACTGCAGATGTGTCGCCGAGGCCGAGATAAAAAATATCCATATGTGTATGTACAGATTATCCGGAGCAAAAAATCCGGATTCTCAAAAATGTGACCGCTGGATTCCATGAGATACGCTCTGGATCAAGAGCCGAGTCATGTATAGACACGTATTTTGGAATGGTGAATGTGGGAGGCCTTTTAAAAAAAAAAAAAAAAAAAAAAAAAAAATTTTCGATACTCTATATATATTTTTCTCTATTTCTTTCTTACTTTATATATATTCTTTCTTACTCTATTTTATTCTTTCTTACTCTATATATATATAGACACATATTTTTCGATACATATATATGCCATATAAGTCCAATGAACGTTCGAGATTCGTTTATGAACTCGGGCTTGAACGTTCATGCATTTATTTAAAAACGTGAAGAGTCTGAACTTACACCTCGAGAGTTGGGTGAACGTTCTTGATTCAAAATAAAATGAAAAAATATAACTCAGTACTCACTGCAGTGAGTGACAGAGAGCGCATTTTCTCGTCGAAGAAAACTTGAGGTCACGGACAGACGGACGGACAGACGGACAGACAGACGGACATGGCGAGCACAATAGTGCATTTTTTCCATAAATGAGAAAATGCGCTAAAAATATATCTTGAATCCTATACAGGAGATCATGTATAATTAAGCAGAACGTTCATGTTGCTGTCGGTTAATAAGAAAATTAAGGTTAGAAAGCGCGTATTTAATAATTTGCTTATCGATGGGGATATACTAGGGATGAAACAAGCGTTGGAGTGTTTTATCGTGCAGCGCACAATAAGAAAGTGTTAAGCGGTAAATGCTTGTGACTTGAGTCTGCTGGAATGAGCGGTTAGGAAGGTCGATTCCATTGTTCTCATACCTGTACGTAAACAAAACAATGTGAATTTTATCGTAAACTAAATTTCGAGCAAGCCGAAGGAATGGTAGAAATTTCATTGAAATAAATATGAGTGACAACTAATCACATATTCATAAACATTGTTTTGCAATTCAATATCTCTAGCACTCTTTACTAACTGAAATTCTTGTATCATATTTTGATACAAGAATTCATATTTCTTGTATCATATTTTGCATCTGCAAGCACCATGCTTGCAGATACAAAAATATTTTTGCGAAATGTACTTAACTAAATTTCAAAATATTGCATGAAATTCCACTCAATTTATAAGACATATAATCAACCTCAACTACACGCTGTGTTGACATATCTAAATCTTAGTCAGCATACTTCTGGATTATTGAACAAAACCCGCATGTGAGCTTGAGTTTAAACTAACAGAAATTACTGTTGTCTCGGGATGAGACATTAGCTGGCATAAGCAAGAATGTTTTATTCTAACTATTTTGATTTATTTAATGTTAAACTTTTCAGGAATAAAGGTGTATAGTTGAAATTTTCATTTACATCAGGAGAACACTAATCGAAGCGACGGGAAGTTTGCTTAGATTCGGGATTTGCTTTGATTCGGATACCAGATTTTTAGCAGCATTGGTTCATTAAACATAAATTATTACGTCTATTTTCAGTAATTGAAAAAATGATAAAAATGAACTCGTAAGTGGCTCTTGAGATATCTTAATAAGTATTTTCATGGAAAGGTTGAAAAAAGGGGGCAAACGTTACGAATTGCAATGACAATGTCCTTTATATGTAGTTACCGGGTCTACCGTAGAAATAAAGCCAATTAAGGAATTATTGTCTAATATTACTTATCTTATTATATATTATTATTACATAGCCAGCATCAACCTATACTGTTTGAATCAAACAATGAGTGGAATAAACAGCGACAAAGTATTCTAGCTAATTTTTTCTATTCTAAAAATTAAATGGGTTTGCGTACCGTCAACTGTGTTAGTTATCTGGAGTGTCATCGCCATTCAAAGAGCGTGATCCTAAGTAAAATCGTTCTATGAGAGTTAATAAAGGATAGCAAGTCTACAAAAAAATTTTCTTCGTAAAAATTAAACATCTCTCCTTGACCACAAAACCCCAAGCCTTTAGGAATCATAAATTTCACGAATGAATGACGTATGAAATTTTTTCTAACAATAATTATAGAAGAATCATAATTTCATCTACTTTTCTGGATTTTTTGACAAAAGCCCTGGAGTTAGGAAGGGCTATTAAGTCAAATAATGATTCATTAAAATTTGTACAGCCCGAAATATCCTCGTTTTTAATTACAGACAATAAGAGCCTCTGTAACAATTCCTTCAGAACGCTGCTCGGTAGTCATATATAATTCATGAAGTGACAGGAATATACCAAGACAAATCATCCATGCTTGCTGTACTTGTCACTTCACACATATCAATTTAATTTCATTTTTATATCCACGCTGTAATTTTTGGTATACTCGCTATTTTGTTGTCATTTGTTTCACAATCGTCAGTCATCTTGACCATCAGTAAGTTGCATCATGTTACTTTGATGTGAAAACGGGAAAATCTTTTCAGATCCAACTGGCAGCTTCCTTGTATCTCTTTATGACCTCGACTCAGTATTTCCCGACATGTTCGACTGAAAAGACTGAAAAGCCTTAGGCCTCCCACTCTCCAGCAGTTCTTTCAGATCCTGCTGTCTTGAAATGTATGTTGGAAAAGTCCTCAAAATATTTTTTGGAGAAAATTCTACCGCCTCACGGGCGTTTGGTTCTCGTGTACGAAGGTGTCACATTTGGCATTAAATTCTCGCAATGGCACAAAAGTTGTAAGAATTTGAGGCGCCGTTAAAGCAGTGTCGTTTTCCGATGAAGTGAGACGGTAGTTTGCTCGATTTCTTATAAATATCCAATAAATTCTGTGAGGGAAGGACGGGGTAATCGATAGCAGAACTGTGGAGGGCAGGACTGCTGATGCTGCACAACGCACGACCGAGGAAGTGGTCCCGCGCCAACAAAGCCACGCCAGTCAAGAAATGGGCCAGACTCTGGAACAAATTTTTGGGTGGTTCTTCGGTTTTTATTATATTACATCTTCATTATAACTTTGGACCCAGTCGCCGTTCTGGCGTGGCCAGGTTGTTCCTCCGAAGAAGGGGGCCGGTCCATCAGAACAATGAGCTACAATGAGCTACATCACTCCAGTATTACTGACTTCTGAATGCATTCAGCTCAGTGTATTAAATCTAAACTATAAGTCTTAGATCAATTTTAAACTTCCATCAAGGTTGCGCGTTGCCGCCAGTCAAAGAAATCGACTTTGTCCTCGTCAGAAAAGTTTGATGGCAATTTAATAATTTTATGCAACTTGTCAAACATTGAAGGCTTAATATTTTCTTATTGATGATAGAATCATTGCAAAATTTTGTGCGGTATCATTCCCGACTACAAATGACCCAGCGATTGCTGTATTGCACTTGCACCGGTTGAAGCTTCATGACAAACTCGGCGACTTGAACAACGAAGAATCCGTGGTGGCCGCAAACGTAGCCTAGCTCTAGTACTGGACAAATTAATATTCGTGATGGTTGCAGCAGTAACAATGATCTAAGACCGGCAGCAAATAATTATTCGTTTTAGTTGCAGCAGTAACAAGAATATAATACCGGCAATAAACAATTAATCATTATCATTGCAGCAGTAACAACGATCTAATACCGGCAACAAATGATTATTCGAAGTGGCCACAGTGGAGGCCGAGTCCAGCGCTTGGTGCCGAGGAAGTATCCATTAGGCAAAGCAGATGGCAGACAATATTCAGAGCGCTTGACCGGTCAGCGCTGCACCATCTGTCAGTTATGCGCCGTCTCTCGCCATCGTCACGACGGCGACAGATTGCTTTTATTTGCGTCGTGGCTTCGGGACGTCCTGAGGCCCGATGCGTTCGTCTGGAGCCGTCCTTTGGGGCGCCTGCTACGTCATCCGACGTCGCCCCTGTACCGTGAACCAGTGACGCATCAACAGACGTCGCCTGTGATGCTTCCGTGATAATCAGATACAATTTTACGATGTGGTTATGAGTTCTAGAAATTAATGAGTTACGTTATTTCTGTCATGAGTTCTAGAAATTCATGAGTTACGTATTTCTGTCATGAGTTCTAGAAATTCTTTGACGCGAAATTCATGAGTTCTAAAAATTATTTTAATTTTTAAAATTTGAAAAATTGTCGTATCATCCTCTGGCAAACGCCAATACTTTGTGTTTCTTTAATTTTTGTGATTTTTAGGCTTTGTACCTATAACCCTACAGTGGTCGTGTGCTAAAAACTGACCAGATTGGTCGCGTTTTTAAGTCGGTTTCATTACGGCCAATTTTCAAACTCATTGACTATATAAGTAATCCACGCGACCCCTGTAGGGCTAACAAACATAATCCAAAACACATAGTTCCTTGATTATCAACCCTCTTAATATTTACGGCATAACGAGAAGAAGGCAGATCCTTCGCTCTGTCGTCTGTCGCGATGATCCAGTAAGTCTCACGTCGCCTGATGAGCCCAGGGCGACCACCGCCACTCGCCTGATGCGATAGCGCGCTGATTGAGTCGTTAAACCACATTAGTGTTTGGTGCCGAAAATTCGGGACTGAAGTGACACTGATAATGGCGCGAGAAATGCTGGGGGGACTGAACTTAATGGAGGGATGAATTCTTCGGAGGTGATCTGCTTCAAAGAGGACTTCATTTTCATTACTTCAGCTTCGTTGATTTTTTTATTTGACTAATGAAATTTTGATCAATGACCTACTTGACTATGAGAACCTTTACCAGTAAAATAATATGATCAATGGTTATGCATGATGGATAGAATTGTGTACTGAATACAACCAATATAGCTTGATGAAGAATATTTTCCACAGGATTGTGTTAGATTAGGATCATAACCCCTATGCTCTCAATCTGTTATCATATGTCAAATATTGTGTAAAATTGTAGTTTAAAACGGACTTATATTGAATTATTCGCTACTTATGACTGACTATGACTCAAACAATGGAAAGCTTAAAGGAAATGAAATTCCTTGTTTTATTATTAACAATTAATTCCGTATACGGTTAAAGGGGTGCATGTAGCAGCTGTACCCCGCTTGTATCTGAGCTGTGCACCGCAGCTGTACCCCGCTTATCTCTGAGCTGTGCACCGCAGCTGTACCCCGCTTGTATCTGAGCTGTGCACCGCAGCCGTACCCCGCTTGTATCTGAGCTGTGCACCGCAGCCGTACCCCGCTTGTATCTGAGCTGTGCACCGCAGCTGTACGGTGGTGGTGATAAGTCACGCTGTAATCGACGCACAGATCGCTGCACTTCAGACGAACTGAGGCTTCTGGCACATACGCCCCATGAACATTGTCGAGTTCTATTGGAATCTTATGATGAACATTTAAGCTTTCTGAGTATCTTTTCAGAATTTATTGGAAACTTATGATGAACATTTAAGTTTTCTGAGTATCTTTTATAAAAAATGTAATGCGAAGTAGTGAACCGTGCAACATTAGATACCTCGTTAAGTTCGTCTTGTAAGTCCTAGGGTAAAAAGTTTAAGGTGTAATGCTTAAGAATTAGAAAAAGTTTGTTCTGGTGTGATTTACTCACTCCATGAAGATTCTACATAACAAAAATTCATGAAATCTTTCACGGGAAAAAAGACTTACTTTTTCTCCTCCCTTGACATTATGCAAACTTGGTTAGTTCCTGAATGTCCATTAATCTTTGCATTAACATTGGCTCTTGCCTTGTATTTTCTATACAGCGAATTAACACTGAAGTTAACGATACAGTTAACAGTAACCAGGGAAAATATTTTCCCACAGCCGTCACTGAACGTAAAACGTGAATATCTCAGCCAATATACATTCCATAAAGCAGGATAACACATCTGTATTCATGGACTGACTTGAATGATCCACTAAGAAGGCATTAATTACATGTGAACGCGTAGTTATCGCTTTCCCAGCTCTATTGGCCCGTATTAAAAACTTTCCCAGCTCTATTGGCCCGTATTAAAAACTGTTCCTGGAGCGTAAGTGACAGGCGAGGGCTGAACCCAACGATGCCCGGAAGCTAAGTACAGCGCGTGCATTAAGTGCTGAGTCATCGTCACCAACGTATCAATGTTGCACAAACAGTCCGGAATTCAAGCTATGATTGGGTCTCATCAAACAACATGTGTGGCAATATAAATGGCATTGATATATTTTAGGTCCTGTCGCATGTTAATCAAGATCCAAACAAGCTCTAATTGTGTTAACTTGAGCACACAATCTAAGTCTATTTGAGTCATCGTCACCAACGTATCAATGCCACACAAACAGTCCGGAATTCAAGCTATGATTGGGTCTCATCAAACAACATGTGTGGCAATATAATAGCATTGATATTTTTTTAGGTCCTGTCGCATGTTAATCAAGATTCAAACAAGCTCTAATTGTGTTAACTTGAGCATACAATCTAAGTCTATTCACTACAGTTGTTCAAAGAAGTCATGCCAGTGTATTGAAACATTCATTTACTCTAATTACATTGGAGTACTGGTCGAATTACATCCTCATATCCAGCTTTGATGTGATACATGGCTTGGTGATCTCGATTTGCACCTTGTCATGACTCATACACCAAGCGATAAATAATCATAATTAGCAACTGCGCGGCATTTAAAATGAGACTACATGCCATATACACCATACACCATGTATATAACACGTCATATACTTCGTGTATATAGCAAAACTACACATGCAGTGCATGTGGAAATAAATCACATGTAGCGCCATGCAACTTCCTATGATCTTAATGATAGCTAATGTCAAAACCATTTCAAAGGGAAATTCGCTATGATTATTGATTATTTCGCCTGATTATAAAACCTTTTTCATCTCACCAAAGTCCGTTTACAATACCATGTATTATTATTACAGCTTTAGCGCAGTCATACTACTGATCGCATGCATACCTATTAGTTCATATTTTACATCTCTGGTAACATATCATTATGGCCATCATTGATGCAACAGCTCCTGCATCGTCTCACAAAAGACACACCCACTATGGGATCCTACATAACAGCTCCTGAATGGTCCTACTAAAGTCACAATGCTACGCTCTTCAATTCCACTTCCTCTAGGAAGTTAAGCAGGAAGCTGAGATCAATACTGAAATATTAGGACTTTAGTCCCGAGATTTGTTCATGCCTGATCACCCGGCTTTAGGTTCTAACACATACGACTAAGTAACTCGGTTATATCTGGGTCTGAATGCGTGTCTTGCTATATAAATAATGATGCATTGTGCAACACATTTTCAAATAACTTCAGTATCTTCATTCATTTCAACAAACCCGAAAGTAATCCACAAAAGACGTAACGCGTTCGTAGTTTGCCCGCACTACCCCGCCCAGCGAAAGCCGTAAATCTTGCGCCGATATACGGTCGTGCATCTAGCGACTTTAAGGCCCAATCAAGAGATAGGAAAGTCTGCAATCTTTGTGCTCATTGGTGGATGGGAACGATCACGCTTGCCTTACAATTCCAATAGACGGAAAGACGCCTTTGTTTTATCGAGCTCGATCTACTGGAAGAGCGGACTTGGTCATTCATCGATGGTCGACTCGGCTGTCTCCATCCGAGGTTCTTTCTTTTATTGTGGGTTTATCAGAAATGTAATTATTCGACGAGGGCAGTTATCTGCGCTGGAGACGAGGGGACGCATCGAGTAGCGCGCCATGCGACTGACAAATGCTCGGCAATCCGTGAGATATGAGGGAACTGCAAACCGGACACTCCGGCCCCCGACAATATTCTCCGTTGACGACAATATTCTCTGTCGGCGACAATATTTTCCGTCGGCGACAATATTCTGCGTCGGCGACAATATTTTCCGGCGCCGACAATATTCTGCGTCGGCGACAATATTTTCCGTGGGCGAAAATATTCTGCGTAGACGATAATATTCTGCGTCGGCGACAATATTTTCCGTCGGCGACAATATTTTCCGTCGGCGACAATATTCTCCGTCGGCGACAATATTTTCCGTCTGCGACAATATTCTCCGTCGGCAACAATATTCTCCGTCTGCGACAATATTCTCCGTCTGCGACAATATTCTCCGTCGGCGACAATATTCTCCGTCGGCGACAATATTCTCCGCCCACGACAATATTCTCCGTCGGCGACAATATTTTCCGTCGGCGACAATATTTTCCGTCGGCGACAATATTTTCCGTCGGCGACAATATTTTCCGTCNATCATTATTGCGATATTTGTTTGTATCTTTATTGGGATATTTGTTTGTGTCTTTAGTGGGATATTTGTTTGTATCATTATTGCGATATTTGTTTGTATCATTATTGCGATATTTGTTTGTATCTTTATTGGGATATTTGTTTGTGTCTTTAGTGGGATATTTGTTTGTATCATTATTGCGATATTTGTTTGTATCATTATTGCGATATTTGTTTGTATCTTTATTGGGATATTTGTTTGTGTCTTTAGTGGGATATTTGTTTGTATCATTATTGCGATATTTGTTTGTATCATTATTGCGATATTTGTTTGTATCTTTATTGGGATATTTGTTTGTGTCTTTAGTGGGATATTTGTTTGTATCATTATTGCGATATTTGTTTGTATCATTATTGCGATATTTGTTTGTATCTTTATTGGGATATTTGTTTGTGTCTTTAGTGGGATATTTGTTTGTATCATTATTGCGATATTTGTTTGTATCATTATTGCGATATTTGTTTGTATCTTTATTGGGATATTTGTTTGTGTCTTTAGTGGGATATTTGTTTGTATCATTATTGCGATATTTGTTTGTATCATTATTGCGATATTTGTTTGTATCTTTATTGGGATATTTGTTTGTGTCTTTAGTGGGATATTTGTTTGTATCATTATTGGGATATTTGTTTGTATCATTATTGCGATATTTGTTTGTGTCTTTAGTGGGATATTTGTTTGTATCATTATTGCGATATTTGTTTGTATCATTATTGCGATATTTGTTTGTATCTTTATTGGGATATTTGTTTTTTTTTATTGGACATTTGTTTGTATTTTTCTTGGGATATTTGTTTGTATCTTTATTAGGGTATTTGTTTGTATCTTTATTGGGATATTTGTTTGCATCTTCATTGGAACATTTGTTTGTATCTTCATTGAGATATTTATTTGTATCTTTATTTTGAAGTTTATTTGTATCTTTACTGATGGAAGAGCCATATTACGGATTCTTGGCCGGACCTGCAGCGTCGACATAAATCTTGCCTGCGACAGCCGAGTGACTAATATGAATGAGACTCATTATAGTCGACCGCAGCGTGACACTCTTTCGTGTCATTCACACGCGTCGAGATTACAATAAATTAGTTCTGAAATCCAACTCAAAGTTATAATCGTATATACTTTTATGAATTAGATACATTGCAGATAAAAGTTCCCTTCGAATGCTCAGCCTATTTATATGTACTATTATATCTTAACAATAAATATTTATTTTGCTTTGCATCACTATGACACAAATGAAACACAATCATATCTGAACGTGCAGTCCGTCTCAGTGACGTAATCTACAGTCAGAAACTTGTATAATCACGAGTGCAGTATTAACATCTCATGCGTTCCTCTCAAGCTGCAAGTGGTTTTACTCCATGCCTGACATTCTCCATCCTTATTAAACCTGGCTACAGTGACAGGGTAAAGTTTCGATAAGATTGAAATTAAATGACCGATGGCAAAAAAAACCTCGGAGTGTGGAACAGAGATTTATTTTTGCGGATTGTGCATGTATCAAAACAGATTACTTGAGTCAAGTAACTTCGCTTGAATACGAATATATATCATATTTACTATTTCTAACGTGCTTAAAAATGCTCACACCTTATGCAAATTAAGACACCCCAATGAAACTGAAGTATAAAACGGCATCTCATTACATAAGCGGACGCAATTAAATCGAGCGATCCGGCAATCCCTTGGTTTTTATCCATATAGAGCTAAGTATGAAGCATTAAATTATAAACTTTTTATTCAACATATTTTCTTCGCCAATAACTATATAGTATAATTTATAGTATAATATAGTAAAATTCTCTCTGTCTTCATCAAGCGCTAAATGCTAAGGAGCATCAGGCTCTATAAAGTTCTTTCCTCTAACTCCAAGTTCTTAATTTCTCAATTAGCTCCACGCTTCGAGTTTTTGCGCATCCGTTGCTATCCAACTGCGAGCCCCGTACTCGGCCAGGTTTTGCAGCATTGCGTTTAACTCCAAAGTTTTTGTCTGCTTTTTTCGCCAAGGGTCCTCAGATCAGCGGTGATTTGGAGTCCCGTGGGCGTCGTGGCCATCAGCAGTGTTTTGGGGCCCCGTGGGACCATTCGGCTTGGCCCGCACTGCCGCCCTGGGAGCGCTTAGCGATAGTCGCCAATTTGGTCCCTGAGCTCCGGCGGTCAAAAGACGAGCGTCTGTGACAATATCCAGTGGCACTGGAGGTCCCAAGGGCCACTGAGTTCCTGAAGTCGCCAGTGGCATTGAGTTGTTGGAGTCACCAGTGGCACTGAGTTGCTGAAATCACCAGTGGCACTGAGTTGCTGGAGCCAAAAGTGGCACTGAGTTGCTGGGGTCACCAGTGGCATTGAGTTGCTGAGTTACCAGTGGCACTGAGTTGCTGGGTCACCAGTGGCACTGAGTTACTCGACGTATAATAGGAAGAGTTGCAATGAACTGCTAAGATAGTGGCAGATATTCAGATATTAATTAATAAGGTTAACAGTTTCGAATTAATGAGGACATATTTTCAATAGTAATATGGTTTCCTATCTTAGGCCTTTCACACTACATGACATGAATGCCTTTCATACTGCTTTTCCTCCAATGCCCGTTAAATTTCTTAGCAGAATTGCAGTATTTTCTCTCGTTCAGTGACCGGCAGCTCGCGTCTAATTTTGAATCAGGAGCCGACAAGTCGAACATCGATCCGACAATTACGGGCGTTAAGCCGATCGAGGGCCGCCGCGTCGGCGCTCCGTAACAAAGCGGCGGTGCGGGTGGCGGAAGGCGACGCCGACCGATCAAGTCTTAGACGCGGCAGCCTAATTTGCTGTTTCTCTTTACGCCCACCCCTCCTGACCGTAGGCTGGTGATGATCGTGCGATCTGTGGTGAAGAAGTGGCCGCGGGCTGGTGATGATCGTGCGATATGTGGTGAAGAAGTGGCCGCCGGCTGGTGATGATCGTGCGATCTGTGGTGAAGAAGTGGTTGCCGGCTGGTGATGATCGTGCGATCTGTGGTGAAGAAGTGGTCGCCGGCTAGTGATGGTCGTGCGATCTGTGGTGAAGAAGTAGCCACGGGCTGGTGATGGTCGTGCGATCTGTGGTGCAGAAGTGGCCACGGGCTGGTGATGGTCGAGCGATCTGTGGTGAAGAAGTGGCCACTGGCTGGTGATGGTCGTACGATCTGTGGTGAAGAAGAGGTGCAAGGATGTCAGTGGGGATATCAGTGGCGGAAAGAGGTCAGCGGAGGTGTCAGTGGAGTAGGGAACTCAGTGAGGGTGTCAGAGGCGCAGATTAATGACTCATTTAGTGTCGCTATGCAGGGAACTCGCAGCGCGGGGAGAGGGTAAAGAAGCAGAGGAGAGAATGCAGGGGAGAGGATGCAGGGGAGAGGGTGCAGGGGAGAGGGTGCAGGGGAGAGGGTGCAGGGGAGAGGATGCAGGGGAGAGGATGCAAAGGAGAGGGTGCAGGGAAGGGGGTGCGATGTCTGTGTATGACATACAACAATGTATTCAAGACAAACGTTAACAATGCAACAAAAATAACATATAACTCCCATGAGGACATCGTGAAAGATGCTCCTGCATGTCTATGAGCAAACAGTGATGTTAAATGAAGTTAATACAGAGTTACCCTGTCACATACAACGTGTACATATCAACGTACGGGTACACACTGCGCGCTTCGTAGAATATAATGCAGTTAATGCATTGAAAGGCTGCATTGCATTCTCATCGAAATTGAGAAAAATGTTGAGTTACGCACAATATTAAAAATATATTTTCGAAATATTTAAAACATAATTATTTCATTTTCAAACTGTACAATATATGAGACACCCGGCTGCTCTGTTAAGCCGCCAACATGAGCCAATGAGAAACATATCGCTTGAAACATGAGCATATGAGATACATACCACTTGAAACATGAGCATATGAGATACATATCACTTGAAACATGAGCATATTTGATGCATATCACTTGAAACATGAGCATATGAGATGCATATCACTTGAAACATGAGCATATGTAGAGCTGCAGGAAAGGATAACTTGTATTAAGATATTCCTAGTTTCATATGCTACAGGTAGGATTAACTAGCGAGAACATTATCCTCTTTTCCAGTGCTGCAGGCATCAGTCATTAGCGATAAAATTGTCTTAATTCTAGATATCTTTCTTCAACATGTTCGTGAATTGCTGGGTTAGGAGCCAAACTTTGTGAAGAACTTCCGCAATCGAAATTAAAATATGGATAGATTTTCACAGTCAAGGAGAATCATGAGGCTTACACCATCAATACGAGATAAATATATTCATGTGCTCGTGTACGGGGCTCATGTGCTCGTGTACGGGGCTCATGTGCTCGTGTACGAGGCTCATGTACTCGTGTACGAGGCTCATGTACTCGTGTACGAGGCTCATGTGCTCGTGTACGAGGCTCATGTTATCACTTGAAACATGAGCATATGAGATGCATATCACTTGAAACATGAGCATATGTTATGCATATCACCTAAAACATGAGCATATATGATGCATATCACTTGAAACTAAACCTTATCCACACTCTACACCTACTTTAACAACGAAGCAAATACAAATAAAAGGATGGAGACTTCACCTTCAATAGTTTTCCCAGCACTCAATCATCAAATATGCCGAGTTTGACAACCATTTTTTCGCACTTCCTTGTCACAATCGCCATTGAAATCGAGAACAAAACATGGAAATTGCATTTATTGTAATATACTTTCCAGCTGAGCAATAAACTGATATCAGAACTGCATCAATCGAAAAAGTCAGTTTGAAGACAAATTCTGAACCTCGCTTTTTTAGTCCGGACCTAACTTGTCGAAGCGGCGGCAGCAGAACCTGCAGCTGAAATCGATGGTTGAAACTTGTACTTTCTTTTGAGCGCCACGACAAAAGAAGAAACGAGCTCTATTTTGAGAAAATCCTGAAGAAAGAATCGGAGCCGCTAATAGCTGTCTGCTCGCGAGGTAATGACAGACTTGTCCCGAAACCCACAAGACTTTTTATTGAATTATCGTGGAGAGAAGCGCTCGACGATTAGGCTACTTGAGAAAACTCACGCGCACCGCCTCGAGGAGCGGCGCTGTCTGCCACGGCACCTCCGGTCGAACGGCCACTTGTCGAAGGACGATAAATTTTGGAACAGAACTATGCTATCTGAAACCTAACCTCAGATGCGGTGAACGTAAAATTACGTAATTTAACGATGCCCGGAAGTCAGA
>NW_025937522.1:0-34291 GCF_000764305.2 Hyalella azteca | reverse complement strand
GGTAGTTACCTTGTGTACAATGGCTGGTGGTTACCTTGTGTACGATGGCAGGTAGTTACCTTGTGTACAATGGCTGGTGGTTACCTTGTGTACGATGGCTGGTAGTTACCTTGTGTACAATGGCTGGTGGTTACCTTGTGTACGATGGCAGGTAGTTACCTTGTGTACAATGGCTGGTGGTTCTCTTGTGTACGATGGCTGGTAGTTACCTTGTGTACGATGGCTGGTAGTTACCTTGTGTACGATGACTGGTAGTTACCTTGTGTACGAAGGCTGGTAATTACCATGTGTACGATGGCTGGTAGTTACCATGTGTACGATGGCTGGTTTGAGGCTCATACAATTTGTGTAGGCTCATACAATTTCAATTTGAGTTTCCTGAGCTGATAATCAGATTGTCAATGACCGTCCTATTATGTGTAGGAGTGACATGGACGCAATAAATTACTATTTATGCGTGTATCCTACGACGTAGGTCAAGTCAAGGGTCAGAAGTCGAGCTGGGGTCGAAGTTCGAATGCTCGAGTGACGCTGGGATATCCGTAACGTACTTGAACTTGTATCCATTTGACCACTAAATTAGCAAAGTAGTTTCGAGTTGATGTGTGATGATATTGTAATTTTTCATTCTTCTATTCTAATTATTAATGGATCATTATAATACCTGAGCAATCATTCGTTGAACTAATGTAAGAAGCAAATTAAACCTCCTTGAGTACTTGTAAACTATTGGCTCAAGTGGAAAAAATTTATGCCTTCGTGCGACAATGCATGCTTCAAAATTTCGTATACTGGCGGGTAATATTGCTTACATGTAATGACCTATTCCAATATATCTCGCATATGTTCAGTCTTAAAATGCCTAGCAAATTACGGACCAGGCAATAAGTCCAGCAGCTATCTCAATCAATCGTCAGTTATGGAGAGATCGGGTTCCAAAGGCCGGATCCCTTGTGAATCAAGTCACGAAAAGTACAAGAATCGGCAACAGGCCACGGGCTTATTTCTTCAGCGCCGACACTTCTATTCTATTCTATTCTTTTCCTCAATTAAATAATAATGGTTCTAATTTTTGGAACACCGTATACACAAAGTTCGAGTGGTCAGGTGCAAAGTTTAGTCTGCATGCAAGTCCCCCATTGACGACAAGGGGGCGAGGAGGGCGACGTTCGAATGTTCACACCGTGTCTCATTTTACGGCGATTTTATTCCTTTTTTATGATCAGGCGTCTATCGGTGAGTGTGCTTTTCCAGGACGTTTGGTGCGGCGCTGCAGGAAAATCACGAATTCTGGACAGTTGTGTGGCGGAGGGAGAGGCAGACTGGAAGGAAGTCTGCATGTGGTTGGAAAACGCTTCAAATTTCGACTAAATTCTCTAAATAAGAACGCTTGAAAGCTCCAAATTTTAACTCATATTCTTACTGCTGTGGGCGCAAAACCCATTGCTCAGTAATTACATACATATAATACAATTACATACAAATAATACGGCTACGATAATTTCCCGTTTTTACCATTCTTGTCCTGCACATTCGATTGTTCAATTCAGCCCATCGTTTATTTCGTTATTACAAATAAAAACTCTGCCGCTGACTTAGTGAAGGCAAAAAATTGACATCTACACGAGCATTGTACATTTTTTATTGTCAGTTCCTTCTTTCAAATGTACCCGTCAAATTCGTCCCGAGAATAAAAAACTCAAGTGGTCTCTTTTGTCTGATTGAAGGTTTGAGCCGCGGCTTATGAGAGAAATTGTCAATTGATGAGTTCCGTGGAGCGCGACTGCGGCTCAAGGCATTACAGGCCATGTTGGCCGCGCAAGAAATGAGGCGCATGAGATTTTGTGCCGCATTGAACTGATCGATGGAGCAGCCAGAGGGATGTGAGTTGATTTATGTGCGTGGTGTTTACAAGGGTTACGTATTGGGGTATAGAAAGATTGTGTCATTAGATATATAAGAATTAGGATGTTTTAATGTTAACTTTTATCGGGTGATTTACTAAGGTTGCTTTCGGCACATGCACCAGCATCACGATGTTCGTGTTTCGTACGAGGACGAAGAAAGGTTCAATAGACGCATCCCGTCGGTCAGTCCGGCTCTCCCCTCAAGTTTAACTGCTTTAGAAAGCCGGTTTTCATTGAGATAAGCACTTTATTTTGTAAGTTAATGCCTAGCGACTTTATTAAATGGACTCGACTTGGAGGGGAGCCATTGCTTACGCTATTTATTCGGAATTTGTTCCGTCACTCCAGATGATTTATTTAAATTTTCATGCAACATTAGGGACCATTCTGGATAGCCAATGATGGACTAAAATTATTTCTGTGTAGAAAAGCCGTCGGCAACATTTCTGCGTATCGCAAAGGCTCTGAAAAACAATCGCTTTTGGTAAGAGGCAAACGGACATCAAAATTCAATTTGCAAAACCTTTTCGTTGTCAGAACGGAATTCTGAAACCATTTGCCTAAAGATCGTAGCGCCATAATGTGATTCAAACAGCAACTTTGACCGCTATATCACAAGTTTGCTTTGATATCACCCATATTTATTTGATAAAATGATTGGTCTCCATGAAATCAACTGATCGATTCATTTATTTCGTATGATGCAGAGTTGATAGCATGGAAAAATCAAGAGATGTCGGTAGTTTTTTAATCAAATACCAAGTAAATCAACAATTACACTACACGCTTTCGATCAGTAATTAACCGAAATTAGAGTACAAACTTCTGGACCGCGGATTTATCATAAACTATAGCAAAGTGCGTAATTAGTTACCATATTTATTTTAGAGCACATAATAGAAGTGTGTGTTCCGCAGCCATAGTACTAGACGTCTTCACTTGGACGTGCGACCTTCCGAGCTGCTTTTGTTGTCGTGCCGACACCGCCGGTCCTCGCGCTCTTCTCTTCCGGTCCGCAAAAAGAAACTCGTGTGCGGACAAAACCCTGCAGCGAGAACATCGGAAACACACGAGGGGCGCCACGGGATCCTAATCGAGGGCAGTGCCAAATACCTCCTCTGGAACCAACTAATATAGGAAACATTCATATTATGTCGTAATATATATTATTAGAGCATAAGTTGGTCATAATTTTATAGTAATATAAGGACCTAAGCTTGTCCTTATTTTATAATGTCCAATTTAAAATGTCGCAAGATCTT
Source organism: Hyalella azteca (assembly GCF_000764305.2). Lineage (NCBI taxonomy): Eukaryota > Metazoa > Arthropoda > Malacostraca > Amphipoda > Hyalellidae > Hyalella > Hyalella azteca. The sequence continues at coordinate 31,122 of NW_025937522.1, read as the reverse complement.
GGCTATTTGTTCTTACAAGGGTTTAAAGGGCTTATGAGCTGAATTAATAGGTGTGAAACTTCAATAGATATCACTGAGCTGCTCTAGTGTTACTCAGTGAAGTAACTTGCACGTTTCAAAATTCATTATGTGTTATTTCATCGAGTTTCTTTCACTCATTCACTTATTTACCTTACGCTAATTATCGAATAATCATAAGCTAGTGAAAATAAAAAAAGCTAATATTTAAGCAAATAAATCTATCGGACGCTTCTTTCGACCAATGAGTACCCTACGGAACAACTGATATCTAGAAGCGATTTTAAATCTACCGTCCGTATATAAGGCCAGTCTAGTCAAGAAAAGTACAAGAATCAGCGACAGGCCTATCCAGGCCTATTCTTTAATGCCGAAGATACTATACTAATGAGTCTTTTTTTTCAATTGATACAACACCTTCATTATGATGCACCATCAAATCAATCTTTTATACGGAAGCCAAACCCAAAATTCTGACTAAACTTGAATCAAAATAATGCAGAATAGAGAAGTGTAGAATTTCCGTGTATCAACAAATTTTCCCGATATAAATTGTTACTAAGGTCAGATGTAATTAGGTAATTCGCATTTGATTAAACCTCAGTTATTTATTTATTCATAATAGTCGTGCAAGAAAAGACTATTTCATAATAACAATATATTCCACAGTAATTATTTGCGTCTTTTCACTTTGGATGTCATCAGTCTTTCACATTTTGAATCTTTTGCAGGAGACACTTGATCTCGTCACATCCCTTGAAGCTTGAGAATTTCTTCTTCTACAGAATTTAATAAAAAAAATATTCCTTGAGATCTTTATTTGCTTTGATTCAGTTCAAGTGACAATGATTTTCACATGTGCACACTAGAAACTGTCGACTTCGCAATCACCGAGTTGACGACTGTTGCACCAACGGGAAGAGAGGGAATCTCGGCTGCGCCCGGTCGCTGCAAAAACTAATAAAGCTCCGACCAAAAGGTCATTTGGTTTGGAGCAAAAACTCGTAAAGCGCAGACCCATTGACGCAAAAACTTTGTCGCTTCCAGATTTGGGAGGTTCGGCTTGGTGACGGCCGACAAGATCGGCTGTGCCGACACTGAACGGGANGACCCATGGATAGTAAAACTCAGTTTAAAATGTTGTTTTAATATTAAAACACTTGCATGTCAAGTTCAAAGTATTAGATTTGTCATCTTAAGGTACTGAATAGAAATTTCTTTTACACTTGCATGTCAAGTTCAAAGTATTAGATTTGTCATCTTAAGGTACTGAATAGAAATTTCTTTTCCTGATCGAGGCATGGAACGTTCATCGGCAGGCTGCCAGTTCTTGCAGTAATTTGGGGCGTTACATAGCGACGGCTGCTAACCTGCTTGTAAATTCTGGACACGAGGTAGCAGCGTTCGGCCGGTCGTCTTGTGTCCACTCGAGGCTTTTTATCAGACTGAGCACAATTAGCGCTCCTTCACTCTCCGCTGCCTGCGCTCTCGCTTCTCGAGAGATTTTCTTCTCTCTCCAACCTACCGACAAATCATCACGGATACCTTTTTAGTCCCCCCATTTAATATTTATTTTCTCGATAAGCATTATCGTTAGTGTATTAGGTGTTTTCCGAAAGCCTGATCTCAGTTGAGATAATATCATGATTGATACGAATTTGATTTGCTATAGAAATGATTGGCTGAGTTATAAATATGGCCACTTTGCTATAGAAATGATTGGCTGAGTTATAAATATGGCCACACGCATTTAAGATCTATGTGTAATCGTGTATGGATCTATGCGAATCTATGGATCTCTACTTACTTTCGTACATTCTAATTAGCTACTTTTGTACTGAACTTACTCGTAAGTTTTTACAAAAATATGTGCTAAATTTGTATATCTCCTGCCTTTAAGAACTTAATATTTAAATTTTGATTGAAGATTCAATCCCCCGTTAATTTGATTCGTTTTAATTACTTCAACACAATTAATATCGGCGAGCAGTCATCGCAACTGCCAAGCTTCTACCATTGCTACTATTAGCTCCTATTGAGTTCTAAGGTTACATTAATGATGCCCAATCTTTTTGCAACGTTCTTTTTTCTCACTTTGATTGGTACATGTCGCCATTTTCTAGCATTATATGAGAAGCATCTGTTCAGTAGTTCAAGCTTTTCTCGGTTACTAGTTACTACTATGTATAACGACAACGGAAAAGGATTTAGGAGTTAATATCGACAATGAGTTGAAATTTTCTAAGCATATTGAAGGTCAATTTAATAAAGCCNTATGTTAGGTCTTAAAATGCCTGGCAAATTACGGAGCAGGCAATAAGTCCAGCAGCTATCTCAATCAATCGTCAGTTATGGAAAGATCGGGTTCCAAAGGCCGGATCCCTTGTGAATCAAGTCACGAAAAGTTCAAGAATCGGCAACAGGCCATGGGCCTATGTCCTCAACGCCGACACTTCTATTCTATAAAACCGGTCCCTTAAATATGCCATTAATATTAAATTGCAAGGAGATAATGATGTTCACCTTCAGCATTAAATTTTCTTATGCCGTTTTGATATAACTGTCAAATTTCTTTAAATGCTGCTTCAACGCCCGCTTCATGACAATACTATTGTAATGCAGTTCAGTTGTCAAAAAATATTTATTTAAATGTGTGCATCAGAAAACTATAGCTCACAAAATCATTAGCCTGATTAATATATTCATGGTTGAGCTAGTATAGTTCAACCATGTAATATATTCGTTGTTTACGATCAAATGAAACATTACGTTTAAACAGGTCACAGGTGTTTAATTAACACATTCATTTTAAACTTATTATACTTCATATTAACTTCTAGCTTTCCACTGATTGATTAGATGAAATAATGTATAATTATTTTGCGTATAGAACTGACAAAATTTTAATATAAAACAATTTTGACGAAAAAGTCCCTAAAATTTGTCAGTTAGACTTTTTGTCCCGCGATGTTGGCCGGACTTGTACTCTGGTGTCACTGCGCAATTGAGCTCTCAATTGTTAGAAAGTTGACCAATGGCACTTCGCCACCACCGGTACATTCGCCTGGTTTGTTTACATCGGCTATCTGGATCAGGTGGCATGGACACGCTAGAAGATAGTGCAATTTGCTGATGAATTAGAACTGTTTATTTAAAGAGGAATGAGTCGTGGATATGAGATTTACTTCATGAGAACTTGAAATCCAGTTTGTATGAGTAAGACGATATAACCAATTTTTTTACAATGCCGAAACACGTTTCGAGGAACGATTCGTCCCCCGGCCCTCTTGGAGTTAAAAGTTTAGTCATTTTCACTGTGTTATTATTAGCATGGATGGCTGGATTTCTTTCCCGCTTATTTGCCGTAATTAGATTTGAAAGCATCATCCATGAATTTGATCCATGGTAAGTTACGTGCCTACGGAGGTAACGAGGTTACATCTGCTTTACTTGTTTTGAGACGGTTTTAAGTTTTTAACTGCTTATTGATATTTGATTGTAGAGTTGATGTTGAGTATTAGGTAGTATTCTTGTACCTACATGCTACTGAACAAACTCAATCTTGAATATTGTACAGGATTTCCTAAAGATTGTGGGCAAAAACTATAAATTTTTTAGTATAATTTACAAAAATTATCTGTAGAATAATTTTTAGGCGGTAGGTACCTAGNATTAATTAAATAATGTTGAATGAGAGGAAGATGTGATGGGAAAAACCCAGCCCTCACTGTTGTGGGAGAACCCATTTGGCGACGGGGGTGCGAGGCTCCAACCCCTCACATCACCCACTCCTCGATATGAGGGACGTGAGGTGCCATATTACAGTCCCTCACCTGTCTCTTATACACATCTAGATGTGTATAAGAGACAGCAGTAGCAGTAGGCTTCTACCTCTGGCTCCCACTAAAATATCCTGCAGAGCCAGAATGTAATGTCAATGAGTCAACCCAAAAAGATTGAATACCTAGTTGCTGTCAAGTCAGAATGCTGAGAGTAGTCTGACTGCATTATCACATGTTGAGTTGCCACTAAATTTGCTAAAATTACTAAAGTAAAGACAAATGTTATTATTACTGTTTGACTGTTTTTAAAAGTAAAATAATAGATTTGGGGTAACATGTGCACAGGACTTATGGTAAACACGCCATATTCCGACACCTTAAGGATGTAGCAAGAAATAAATGGCTATAAATAGATCATCATATGCGCAACTCAAGTTCTGGTTGGTTTACGTCACTCTGAAAACACTACACTATGCACCAGCAATGATGAAATGTCAGAAACTGTTGCCATATTTATTTAAAAGCCTTTAGAATTGAAATCTACAAAATTGCAGAATTCCAACACTGTGTGACTAAATGCGGCATATTGTGAGACTAATTCCAACAGCACTTCAAAATCATAATTCGTAATTAAGTCACAAACCATAATATTCTGTCTACACAAACAGTTTATCACTGTTTGTACAGTACAGTAAAGCAAGGTATCAACTTTCATATGTGTTTTGATGTTCTCACTAGCTGACTTGGAATTTTGCTCTGTGGATCTTAACATTTTCTGCTAGACCTAGTGTTTTGCGGAAATCTTGCGGGCAATAGTATGATGTGACTATTTCAACCATCTTCGCATGCGTGGAACTAAGACCAAGCTTAATATAAAGGAAAAAGTTGAGGGGTGTTGGAATTACCCACAATGTCAGAATATGGTGCGTTTACCCTATTGTGAGACTAATTCCNGTATCAGAATACGGTGTGTTTACCCTACTCAATCATGTTTCTAAGCCAACACCTGTGTGCAACATTTATGCAAGTAAAATTTTTCATTGCGGCAATTTTTTTACAGACCTCAGCAGAGGTACTTTTAGAAAATCTCGTTTTTTGGCAGGGAATTTTTAGAGGTAGTAAATGTACAATTTCTAACCTTGCTTTTTTGCTATGTTACATAGATAGGAAAAATGTTGAATTTAACGCCACCATTCTTAGTTTTGCAATGTTTTAAATGGTTTAGCTGCTACAACAGTTCTACAAAATGTTGGAGGACTGACATCCACCTGTCCCTTATTACCCTGTTTGATGGTACAGTAAAAAAATAAATAATTGAATAGTAAAATATCTTACTTCTGTAGGTTGCACAGACTATGGGTATGACTTCAGTTAGAACTGCTATGTATCACAATTGAAAATATTCACAATATCAATATTGATGGATTAGTACATATGGCACTGAGGCCATGGGTAACTAGTCCCTTCACTGGCTTGCTGAGCTGCTTGAACCATTTTGTTACATTACACAATGCCAGACAGAAGCCTTGTTTTTTTTTTTGCAACCAGAATTTAATGATAGGTTGTGTTAGCCATGAGATGAGCTTCCCAAAGGAACTTGTCCTTGTCTTGAGAACAGTCTTCCAACACTGCACCACTGCAGCTCTATATTGATTGAAAATAGTTCATTCAGTCAGCATTCTTTCTTTGGTATAAATTTGAGTATGAATTCCAACTTGCTACAACTTTAAGGCTAGACTATTGTTATTGTTGGAATATTCTGGAGCTTTCAGATGTTAGGTAGTACCGTAGTAACCATCAACTCTTGATATATATTCTCTCATATGGTGTTCCTTCTGTCATTATGCCCCATTCTTGAAATGTAGCTTGACAAGAGGATAAATTTTTGTAAATTTTAAATATTATTTTCTTGTCAGTGTTTAAAGTATTTTGCAATTTTTCAGGTTCAACTACAGATCAACTGCTCACATGGTCCAGCATGGCTTCTACAATTTCCTTAACTGGTTTGATGAACGTGCTTGGTACCCACTGGGGCGTATCGTTGGAGGAACAGTCTACCCTGGACTCATGGTCACATCAGGCTCAATACACTACGTCCTAAGCCTTCTGAACATCCCTGTTCATATCCGTGATATTTGTGTATTTCTTGCACCCATATTCAGGTGAGCTTTCTACAGTGGTTCATAATTACTCTGTGAATTATTAAATGCATCATTCATCATGCATCCTGATTTCCATTCATTTTGCTCTTAGGTTGTTGTGTTGACTGCAATAATTGACTGTTTCTTGCATTACAGGCATTGTGCTGAAGTATTGGCATCGCATCATTACATTTGACAGCATTTACTAATATTGATCCTCTTTATTGTGCAGCGGCCTTACTGCTATATCTACATACTTGTTAACAAAAGAGATCTGGTCAACGGGTGCTGGTCTTTTTGCTGCTTGTTTCATTGCTGTTGTTCCTGGCTACATCAGTCGCTCTGTTGCTGGCAGCTATGACAATGAAGGCATTGCCATTTTTGCACTTATGTTCACTTTCTACTTGTGGGTAAGTTCTTGTGATCTTGAAATTATTCTTTTCATTCGTATTTTGTACAACAATCAATTGTTGCTTTAATGTTATGAAAAACAAAGTTCACACATAGTTTATTTACTTCTAGCAGTCAGTTTCTGTAAAATGAACCAATGAACTAAATATTATTCATGATTTAGTGCAAAATTGTATGTATCATTGCAGGTGAAGTCGGTAAAAACTGGCAGTCTGTTCTGGAGCTGCCTCACCTCACTCTCATACTTCTACATGGTGAGTGCCTGGGGTGGGTATGTGTACATCATCAACCTGATCCCTCTGCATGTGCTCGTGCTACTCATCATGGGCCGTTTCAGTTCTCGACTCTACACTGCATACTCCAGCTTCTTCATTCTTGGGCTGGTCTGCTCCATGCAGATCCCATTTGTGGGTTTCCAACCCATTAGAACGTCCGAGCACATGGCTGCCGCAGGTGACTCTTGAAACCCTAATTACAGAATAATGATTTCAAACTACAGTATGCACGCAAAGTAAAACTGAATTCATAAAAAATCTTACAATTGTTCATTAGAACATGTTTATGTATTTCAGTTTCATGTTAGATTTTCCATCGTAAAATGAAAAAATTAGATAGATGGAAAAATTGGAAACCATATCCTAAGACCATGAAATATATCAGCTCTATTGTTATTTAGTGATGTGTGGTCCTCATTTCCTAAAACCACTTTTTCTCTCAGGCGTGTTTGTCTTGATAAACGCGGTGGCAGTACTGCAGCACATTCAGTCGCGCATGAGCAAGAGTGATTTCCGCTCAGTGTTTTATGCGGCCTGCGCTATAGCTGCTGGCGTGGTGTTCCTGGCCGTTGTGCTGCTCACTTACTTTGGTTTCATTGCTCCATGGAGTGGCAGGTCAGTTTTAATTTGGAATAATTATTTATGATTTATAGTTCTCTTTCAACTTCGAGATGGACTATCGTTTTTGATGTAATTGTCGTTTTAATGGTCTAGTGATCATTTCTCATTCCAATTACTTGTTACACATATTTATTAATATTTTTTGGTAAAAAAATTCTAAGCTAAATCCGTCAGAGGGACTTTAACAATTTCTGCCACTCAACAATGGTTATGTTCATTACTATTTTCAGCCATTACTTTCAATTGAAACGAGTGTAATTCCAAAAACATAGCGAAAGCAGAAGTATACATTGATTTCACTCTTTGCTGTGTCTAAATAGTATGTATAATACAATGTGTATGTTTTCCAATGACAGATTCTACTCGCTATGGGACACGGGCTACGCCAAGATCCACATCCCCATCATCGCGTCCGTGTCAGAGCATCAGCCCACCACGTGGTTCAGTTTCTTCTTCGACTTGCACATCCTGATAGCGACGTTCCCTGCAGGCCTTTGGTACTGCATCAAGCACGTCACCGACGAGCGAGTCTTCAGTGAGTCATGATTAACATTAGCACTAACATCATCAAGCACGTCACCGACGAGAGAGTCTTCAGTGAGTCATGCTTAAGATTAGCACTAACATCATCAAGCACGTCACCGACGAGAGAGTCTTTAGTGAGTCATGCTTAAGATTAGCACTAACATCTTCAAGCACGTTACCGACGAAAGAGTCTTCAGTGAGTCAGGATTAAGATTAGCACTAGCATCATCAAGCACGTCACCGACGAGAGAGCCTTCAGTGAGTAAGGATTAAGATTAGCACTAGCATCATCAAGCACGTCACCGACGGGAGAGTCTTCAGTGAGTCTTGTCTAATATTTGCACTAGCATCTGTGGAAAGTTGTTCTCCACACGAGTTTTCATTTAGGGCTGGTAACGTGATACGGTTCATGGTTAGTTGACATCACGTGTTAGTTTTCATTTAGACAGTAATTGATGGCACTTCACGGGTATTTTATGTTTATTATTTATTAAGAAATATGTTTTGTTTGCGCAATAAATGCTTCAAGTTACATGTTTATGAAGAGGTTTTATTTTTGCTTAAAGCCAAGTTTTCAGGCATATATACGTAGTCACTGCATCCATCATTAATAACATCTCTATCAATAGGAATATAAACTTGAAATATCTGACAACGTTCATCACCCCACCTAAGTATTCAAGTAATTGTCATTGTGCAGTCGTGCTGTTTGCCGTGAGTGCCGTGTACTTCGCTGGGGTGATGGTGCGCCTCATGCTCACTCTCACGCCCGTCGTTTGTGTGCTTTCGGGCGTTGCCTTCTCCAAGCTCTTTGAAGTCTACCTGAAGGTGAGGACTGTTATGCACTGTATTATATTTCTTCCCTGTACACGATTCTTTTAATCTATGTACGCAGTGAACGCAATACGGACTAATAGTTTAACCAGGTTGAAATAATCTTAATTTATTTACGTTATAGGGCCAGACTGAAGTGTTTGGTATTTTGTCCCGTTCTCTTTGTACTCATCAAGTACTTTTCTCTTAGTGCTCTTGGCTGGAATATTTAGTAGAATAATATTGTGTTCTTATGTGCATGTAACGTTGACATGTGTGGGACAGATTAACGTGTTATTTATATATTTTTGACCGCATCTTCATGAATTAAGTTGTGCATTAATTTTATTGTCTCTTGAATTATTATTGAATTTAAATAATCGTTCTGTAGGACGAGGCTCCACAACGTTCAAATTTAGAGTCAAGTGAAGATGAAGAAGAGCGGACCAACAAGTATGACAAAGCAGGGAAGCTGCGCAAGATGAAGCACGAACAAACAGCCAATAGTGAAAGTTTAGGCAGCAACATCCGCACTCTGGTCATCCTAGCGGTGCTAATGATGCTCATGATGTTCACCGTGCACTGTACATGGGTCACCAGCAATGCTTACTCCTCGCCTTCCATCGTGCTTGCCTCCTATGGCCAGGACGGCTCCAGACAGATTTTGGACGACTTCAGAGAGGCTTACTATTGGCTCTCACAGAACACACCTGAGCAGGCGCGCGTCATGTCCTGGTGGGACTATGGATACCAGATAGCGGGTATGTTTGACATAAACGTCTATTGACTACGTTAATTAATTCAATGAATATTTCTGAAGCCCTTCAATTATGAATTACACATTGTATTGCCAGTCTTGTAGAGAAATGAACGAACGAATGAATGCTTCAACTTGTAACGCAAATTCGTAATTATACATGGAAAAATTGTTCAAAAAGCAATTGAAAGCTTCTTGAAGCTGATAAGATCAAGTTTTTCATCGCATAACATGAAAATATAGTCATTAGCTTATAGACTGAAGATCCTAGAGTATTGACTTTTAACGTGCATTTTATTTCGCTCTCAATGTTCATATTGTTTTGTGTTGTGGTAAAATCTTGCGTTTTATGTATAAAACTCGCCGCTAGCGAGTTACATTAGCGAGTACCGTATAGTTACAAATAGGTAACGTAGTATAGTATACTACGTTACCATGTGACATTCCTCTTAATTCTGACCAAACCCCATGCCCAGGTATGGCAAATCGCACAACTTTAGTTGACAACAACACTTGGAACAACTCTCACATCGCCCTCGTGGGCAAGGCCATGTCGTCCAACGAGTCTGCCGCCTATGAGATCATGACAGCGCTCGACGTGGACTACGTACTCGTCATCTTTGGTGGCGTCATCGGCTACTCGGGCGACGACATCAACAAGTTCCTGTGGATGGTTAGAATCGCTGAGGGAGAGCACCCCAAGGACATCAGGGTGAGAGCCAAATCAATAATTTTCTTTTGCTCACTTCACTAGCGAATGAATGTTCCTCTAATCTGTACTACTTCAGTATGCTACTTATCATATACCTCAAAAAGTTACGATGCGTAAAAAACACAATAAAGTCACTAAGTTTACTGGAAAATTCAGGTATTTTTTATTGTGGCGTGTTGGTTGAGTTTTGAATTGGACGTTGACCATAGTAGCTATGGGAGTTGAAGGTCGGGGCTCATGCGAGTGAAGGATCTAGATTTTGGTGGTTGTATGTGAATTAATGTATACCAGTTGAAAATTGCGATACGCATGATGGCAGGATAAACTGATTGGAAGTTTAACCTCCAAAATTTATTGATAATTCATTTGTTATACATATATTGATCATTGATATTATATATCAAAGCTCGCCCTATCCATCAACTTTTTTTCCTTAGTTGAAGAGGTTACTTACAAAATGTAAAAATTCTCAAACCAGGGTTTCATTGAAAATCTCTATAATGTGTTTACGATCTGGGAAAGATTGGTGTTTAACACCTATTTGTGTATTTATATTATTATATCGTGGCTTTCATCCCCTGCAGGAATCAGACTACTTCACTGAGCGTGGCGAGTTTCGTGTCGACTCTGAGGGTTCACCAACTCTTCTCAACTGCCTCATGTATAAACTTTCCTACTACAGATTTGGCGAACTGAAGGTGGGCCATTTAAACGTATTTATGTTGCTTAGCTACTTTAACTTCGATCGACAACTTTCGAAAACTGCATCATCCCATTAAAGCTCATGAACTACTTTGTTCTCATGTTTTGTCTGTCTTGCAAAGAGAAACATTTTTACGTCGGGTTCGAATGCATGGGTTTTCTTTCGTGTTTCTTGCTCGCAACTGTCATGCCTCGTATTCGGTCACTTCCTAGTTTCGAGTTCATATTTGTTGGTGTATTTTTCAGTCTATGATACATCAGAGTGTATCATATTTTTATTATTTTCAGTTTATGGTATATTTCGGGTTTGAATGCATGGGTTTTCTTTCGTGTTTCTTGCTCGCAACTGTCATGCCTCGTATTCGGTCACTTCCTAGTTTCGAGTTCATATTTGTTAGTGTATTTTTCAGTCTATGATACATCAGTGTGTATTATATTTTTATTATTTTCAGTTTATGGTATATACATCACATTCTTTTCTAATTTAATACGTTTTTCTGAGCAGCTTGACTTCCGTTCGGCGGCCGGATTTGACCGAACAAGGAACGCGGTCATAGGCAACAAAGACATCAGCCTGACTTACTTGGACGAGGCCTACACCACTGAACACTGGCTTGTGCGCATCTACAGGTCTGGTCTCTTAACTCTGTACGGCGTCATGAATTATTTAGCAAATCCTTCATTTGGTCGCATCTGTTATTAATATGACGTTGCTCATGTGACTGATATTCTGTCACTTAATTTTGTGTTTATTAGAATATGTTTTTTTTTTTACTTGGTGCATCTAAGATGCATTTTTCATTTGTTTAAAAACTGTGTAACGTAACTTTTTAATTTCTGAGGATCGAGCTGAATTACAATTATTCTACATTACTTTCGTTGGTAAATTTTTATGTCGTTTAGCATTTATCATGAAAATCCTCTATATGTTGGGATAGTTTACCCTGATTGATTATTTTCCATAATTGCTACCATTTGTGTTTATTCAGTACTAGGATTGTCGCTTGGTATCTTTAGTACTCACACTTGTGTCGAAAAAAAAACTATCTTTTATGACTCACTGTCTCATTTTTATCCAGAGTGAAGAAGCCAGACGAATTCAACAGACCGCAGTTGCCTTCTCTTGCCAAAAAGCGCAAAATAAAATCTTCCAAGAAAGTGAGTTATCCAAATATTTTTTACTTAAGATTCTAACCTTTAAACACGGCATATTTTCCGTGGTCAAATCTTGATTGGTATCTTTTTTTTAATAAATTTGAGAGCTACGCACTTTCACGCTGGAAAGCACTCATCACGTTGGTGCCTTGATTGCAAAATCTTCTCACGTGCATAGATTTCAACGGCATTCGGCAAAAGTATACTAATTTCGTTATCTTATTCTAAAAGCTCATTCGTGTGGTTTATTTAAACACTCTATTTTCATTAAATGCAAATTATCCTAATTTCTCTAGGTAAATGTATAATTTTGGATCCCGCACAATTTTACTATAACAGTATTATTGCGCCGGGTTATTTTGTGATTCCTCGCCACTTGCCGTTCCCACAGTACGTACTTTTGTATGCTTGGCAACACGAGAGTAGTTGGGCGTTTTTATAATCCTGAATCATTTGAATTTAGTAACGTAGAGCAGCAAGCATTGACTTCTCCTTTGTTTTTTTTTTTTTTTGACCAGGACTTGGAGCGAGACGTGAGTACAAACACCAACATTTTTCATGTTGTCTTTTAATTTGACGTTCGCGAGGTCTCTTTTCATACGCATTTGTATAGTTTTGCTTGCTCTGCACCTGATTTTTTTACTCTGAACCTTTTTTTTACTACAGTTATACCTCGCATCATTACTTCTCACTTCTCACAGTGAAGTACCCATAGAAATTTTTATGGAAGAATGTCCGAAAACTTCTTCTTATATTCTATCTGCCCTGATTAATTGCGAGAAAGTACACTTGCGGATATTTGTATGTTTATGTCCCTGGTTTTTCTTTCGTGGCTTCTATGTTGAATCGACATCCGTTTTACGATTTTTAACTCAGATGAGGTATAACTTTAAGTAAATCTGAGCGTGGTATAACTTAGCTGAATACCCATACCTACATTACGTGGTAAAACTGCATTTTAATACCCATACGTACTTAGTGTGGTAAATATTTTTCTACTTTAACAAGTTGTAAATTTGTTTAAACGCTAAACCATGGCTTTTTCCGTAAAGCAGATATTGTCTAGTGTCTCTGACTCTCTGTCGATGTACGGTGATGTGCATTTTGTTGTATCCAATAATGGCTTTATAATTGTCTTACAATCCCTTGCGTCTTTACGTGCTTGTGTTGTTGTGAGGCGCATTTCTTCCCTCAGTAGAAGTCATCAGTTTTGCCTCCCCCCTAATATTGAGCAAGAACGATACAAATATTTTTATTTGGTACAATCTCCAGTTGTGTTCATTGCTTTTAACTATTGGTATGGTTGATTATTATAGTGAATGCCTTGGTAGTAATTAGTTTGATTTTTATAATTTGTCGTACGATGACTTTTATTGTTTTGCTGGTGTAACCATACCCAAGTACTGCGATGCGTTTAAGTAATTGTCAAATTTTCAAATACTAACTTCCCCAGTTTGCTCTATTCTACTTGATAATATTAGTATCAGTATTATGTATAACTTGTATTATCGAGGCATTTAGTTCATTAACTTTGATCGTGGCGCATATGAAAAAAGTTGTTATACCTATTGTTTATATATCCAGATGATGATACGTTCTTCTGTTACAGATCAACAGAAAAAAGCGTGGAGCCATCAGAAACCGTCCCGTGGTCGTCAAAGGGCAGCGTCCTAAAACCAAGGCCACTTAGTACATCCCAGGGATGACTCTAGGATCTCTTTTATTATTTTGCCAGGACATTGCCTTTTGTACGGTGCATCCTTGGGTTGTTTTCCTTATAGCCCGTGCACCTCAACTTGAAATGAGCCTCATGTGTACAAGCGTGACTCAGGAAAAGAAAGCCTGAATGCAGCCAATACATTGCCCTTCAAGACCTCGAAGAATTTAACGCTGTCGATTAATAATGATATATATTCCCGGATGTTTTTTCAAAGTTTCTAGGTTTGCCTTATATCTTTATTCAATTTTCTGGTTTTCAGTAAAAAGTTTGCTAAATTAGTGAATCACTTCGAGCGTAGCGTGGATTTCTCTTCGTCGTGGCATGCAGACCTCAACGAAAGTTTTTTACAGCAGATCCTGCAGGTTACCCTGTGAGGTCTTCATTGAGTTCATCATTTAAGCCTTAATTGCATGTGGCATTTTCCCGTTTGTACATTTTCGACTCGGTTGAATTTGAAACGGTTTGATCGAATTGAGCTTGGGTTTTACTTTCGTTTTGCTTCTTGCTACTGATACTCTATAACATGTGAATTTTCAAGTCATTCCTCATGTGGAAGCACTGAGTTTCCTTCTGAATTTTCTTGTGTGTAATGAGGCGTGTTTACTATTTTATTGTGACTGCAATTTTTAGAAGTAATCTTATATCTTTCTAAGTTTTTGTGCACTCTGTTGGCTTTTTGTTCTGATAAATATTAAATATGTATCAAGATAAACGCAGTGTGATGCGTACCCCCGTCCTACCATTGGAAGCTAACGCAGCTCCGGCTGTTGTTTCTGTACCGTTGCTCAGATCTTCCATCGATATGCTGTAATTTGATCTAGATGGAGCAGGAAGAATCTAAAATTGTCATGGATTACTCGAGTTGTGATCACCCTTACTCATCTTTCGAATTCATCACTTGCTGTACTGTTGAGCCCGTGGGTGATATTCATGCGAACTTCATCTTACTTAACTTGGAATGATTCTCGCTGATATGAATCATTGGTTCGAAAAAATGTTGCTCTCATAAGTTTTTCATAATAACTTGTTTTTATTGTTGAATTTTTCGCTCGTATGCTTCGGTTTTCTTTTCCTCATCCAAAAGTTGATTTCGGTTTTCTTTTCCTCATCCAAAAGTGGATAAAATTATGCGCTTCATGTTGTGCGTTCCACAAAGGACATGAGTTGTTCTGTAAAAGTTTTATATGCAAGTGCTGGCTGGAGTTCCCTGTATTGTTGCTGTGGACCCAATACGTGACCAAAGCTTCAAGTTTGTTGTCTTATTTCATTCATAATCTGAGAATGATTTTGTAGTTTCTTTTTGTTATTGTTTATTTTTGGTTACTGGGGCGCTGAATTGTCCATCTGATAAAAAACTTAGATTCGTCAGGAGATATGTTGTTGATCAGAGAAAAGTAACGTTTTCTGACGACCATCTACCTGCATGTATATAATCATTTCAGGCCCCGATTAGAACTTGTTTTGATCATTTAGAAGAAAGTTTTTTATATATTTGTGGCATGTTGCAGATGCACGTTTACACGTTGAGGTTTGCATTATTTATGTACTTAGAATTTAGCGGGCGTTGTGGTGCCAGGCTAAAAGATTCGCTATTTGCAAGAGCGTGCATTGATGGCCTCAATGAGCTGCGCAGCGCTCCGTGCTCTGCTCACTGTAGTAGTTTGAATTTCTAAATAAAAGTGGATGAAAAACTCTAGTTTCAAACATCCTTCCGAGTTTGGCGTCTTTCATTTTTTCTTCTGAATTTGCAGAGCTTGGAAGACGTTCACCGAGCAACTTGATCCATTTCTGATTTTAGGTTTGTGCCTGTATATTGGTTAAAATCGAGAACAGCCACAGCCGCAGGGGGTAGGTTCACTTCCTACTAGGGGATTTCAACACGTTCCCCCGGCTTCCCTTCAGTCATTGCACGTCGCTTCGACTGATACTTTTCATTGCCCATAGCTTATTTCTTTCAATTCAAGTTCGGTAGCATCAGTAATTACTGCAGCGGCCTCTGGATTATTACTTGTATTGGATTCCTTCCTCGCTTGTTGATGGCTGGATCCTGGATCCTAATCTAGAGCCTCGGCGTAATTAAAATCACGATTTCAATTTATCTCGGTGGTTAGAAATATTATGAATTCCAGACTAAGTTAACCGTGAATAATTTAGATGATTAGTATGTTCACTCTGTACTTACTTCTTTGATTAATCATGCATTATTATATAAAAAGGTTATCATTTTTAGTATTTCTTATGAACTTATTTAGATTTACTAACGTGAAATATTTCCCTCCACAGTTGATTGAGATGTTAGAAGGAGCAGTCCGTTTTCTCAAGTTAGTCAGTTTTAGAACAGCCTTGATTATTGCTGAAGTATACGTTTAATTATTTTATATGCGTGATTTCTTCGTCGTGTGGTGTCCATAAGGAATACAAAAATGTCCCTGAAGGTGAGAATAAACTAGAATTTCCTACCTCAGTTCGACTATTTGGAAGACCACCGTCGAGGAGCGTGCAACTGTAATGGCCCTCAAGAATTGCCGATTGCTCAGTGGCTTCATTTTGGGAGCCTTGGCAGCTCTGATCTGGCCATACATTTCGGTGAGCTTCTTTAGCTCTATGAACAAATACTCTATTATTGTGTTTTATTGGATGGTATTACCTCACTTAAAGGATAATGTTAGTTCATTATGGCATAGAATAGCCTTCGCTGAATATTGGGCCAAGTTCGGCCTGGCACCTATTCTTACGTTACTATTTCACGGGGAACTAAGAACTTGCTTTTTGACCATCATTCGCAAGGCAACGCTAGAGCTCAGTACCTAATGAAAATTTACTGTGGCATTTGAGGTAATACACACTTCTAGTCTAAACACTTCATAACATTGTCCAGTCTTTACGCCACTTACAACCAGTTTGCCAGTCCTAACAGGCCATGGGCCTATTTCTTCCATGCCGACACTTCTATTCTATACTTCGGTGCGTCAACGATGCCAGCAGAGTAATTCAGCTATCTTACTCGTTTGTATGACGGGCATCGAGTTTTAAAATGTAAGACGCAAGCAACCGAATGGAAAAACGAAACGTTAACAGTTATTTGATAGGCCTTCATGAGTTGATGTGGCTGAAACGATCGAAATGAAGACTGTATTCTGCTAAATCATGTTTGTTTATTCGTTTGTTTTTCTTTCGCTTAGCATGCGAAAAGCGAGACTCTAGTTCTAACAAGATAACTCAATGAAGAAAATTTGACGTGGGTGGTAGAAAAGGGATCTTGCACGTTGGTTCTCTGTGCATCTATGGTTTTCTGATGGAAATCAGTTCGGCCTAAATATTCATGATAGATAACAATTTTATTAGCACGATTAAAAAAAAAGAATAAAGCGCATTGATAATGTAATTGATTGAAGGCTCTGTCATGATACGCAGATCGTTGCCTGCGAATGTTCCACAATATAACTACTCGCCTTAGGACCGCAGTTCTGAGGATAATAGATATTTAATTGCTTATTTTCACGCTAACATTATTGTTGATGCAGAAAACCCAAAATTTCGTTCAGATACATGGTGATTCAATTTTCGATCATGCCTTGAAAATGATTGTTCGCTCAATTTTCTCAAAATTTCGCTCAAACATTTCTTGTCTCGAGACCAACAAACTGAATGCCATCTGTCATTTTAATACGTAGTTAAGGCAGGTGGTACGGATGATTTCATACTATTGAATAAAGATGAAAATTTGATTTCTTTTACATTAAGATACACAATTTTGTGAAATCGATCCTCTTGATACAATACGATCGACTTGGTAGTTATTTGTGAATGAGTTGCTGATTCTTATACATCATTCCATCAGTCATCAACATGGTTTTTGGTCCTATGTCATCAATGCAGATGTTGTTTACAGCCAACAGTAAACGACCTCACGGCGCCTCCCAAAGACCAAGATTCATCTTGCCAAGACGCGGACTCCTTGCCTGAGTGGCGTTTCCTAGTGTCACGCGTTCCTTTCACTGATGGAGACGACCAGCCCGCACTTCAGTTAGTCTTCAATGTCGGGAACTCAATGGCAAAAGTTGTGAGTTGAAGGTGAATCTCTGTTGAAAGGTAGCTGCTTGCTTCTATTTTATAATGCATCTAAATATTTATTCGGTTATTTTTTTGTGTAAATACTGTACAGTGACTCTCCTCGTCAATGAAACAGACGAATACAAAATGAAGTGTTGAAATATCTTATCCTATGGAACCCTGCTTATCCCTCCATGCTGTATTGTTGATTTTGAATTTCTTCTTGCATTCAACAAATTACGACGCATGAACTTCCTCCAGAGATTTATCACTGAATAGATTTCTGCCTAAAATACCCTTTTCACTGAACCAAAACTAAAGTTTTTTTTGCCCCCAGGCTTCGTGTAGAATTTTTTATCGTTTTTTCCAGGTACAGTCAGATTCACAAGTCGTTGTGAGTGCTAAAGAAGCCGTCGGTGCCCTGGATGTCTACGAAGGAGCGACGCTAACTTTCACGGACCAGACCTACACTGTCGGTGCCGCTGCCGATACCCGTACGGCTGCTGCTGTCGCCTGCTACAGACAGAGGTCGGACTCTCATATACGTGCATCTTATTCACATTTCATGCTAATTTCTTTTACCGAGTTTTGCTGTTTCAAGAACAAAAATATAATATCACAATAAATTCAAGGATGCTAAAGTCGGGCACAAATGTGTTGTTTTACAGAGCCATTTATGTCTCTTTGAGGAAAACTTTAGAGCTTTGCCCCTATCAGCGACGTAGTGATTAAACAGCGTATTAACTATGCGGCAGTCACCAGATTCGATAATTTTCCATAAGCTATGCATTCCCGTTCTTGATTTTATTAGAAATGTTTTGTGTTTATTGTAATGACATCTTCGGAAGCTCTTGAGAACTAGTAAATAGAAGATAGTTTCCACGGGACACTCCTGGATTATGAAAGAGTAAAATTTTCAAATGAGGGCTATAATTGCATGACTGTATCTTGGAAACACCACACATTTGAATTTAAGAACGTTTCAACCTCACATTCCTAACTATTCTAGGAACACGAGGAGTAAAAGGCTGCTATGTTCAGCACACAATTAGCGCCTATAACGAGAAAAAGTATTTAAAACGCTGAAATGTGTTTGTATCGTGGAATTATTTCATTCCTGTATCTGAGCATCGTTCACCGGATGCTTCGCGTTTAAAAGAAAGTTTTGAAATGTTTTTCCAACAGCACGTTCGTGATGATCAAGCCTGACGCGATGCAGCGTGCTGGTGAAGTCATCAGCAGGATCGAGGAGATCGCTACTCTGCGCATCGCTGACATGCGCCTGGTCGCACTCCAGCCTAGCATGGCACGTCTCTTCTATGCTGAACACAGCCAGCGAACATTCTTCGAGTAAGTGCATGGGAGACGTTTTGGACGTAACTTCAACACTGAATTGAGCTGTGTTAGTGCTTAAAATTCTTCATATCCAACAAGGTAGATGCTTTGGACATAATTCCAGCACGAAAAATGTTATCTAAACTTGTCAAACCAACAGAGACCTCGTCTCATACGTGACGAGTGGCCCAATCCTGGCCATGCGCCTCGTGGGGCCAGATGCCATCAAGGTGTGGCGAGAGGCCCTGGGACCCACAGACTCCAACGAAGCGCGCCGCTCCGCCCCGGGGTCGGTGAGGGCTCTCTTCGGCACCGACAAGCAGCGCAACGCAGCACACGGCTCGGACAGTCGTGAAGCTGCTGGCAGGGTTAGTTCTCCCACTCAACGCAGTGAAAAATAATGATAATAGCGGGTATTCATTCACTGGAGAAAGCAATTCTGTATTATAAAGGTTTTTTTTCATGTAAGGAATTCATGATTTGAGTGCAAGCTTTAATTTACTCCGGGCAAACCAGCGACATGTAGTTAACTTAAGTCAACATTTAATAAGACAATATTGATTGTAAAGAGGGTTTTTTGTCGTGTAAGGAATTCATCACTTATTTGATTTGAGTGCAAGCTTTAATTTACTCCGGACAAACAAGCGACATGTAGTTAACTTAACTCAACATTTATCAATACAATGTTGAAGTGAAATCTAATGGATCATTCTTCGTTGATTGAGCTCTGGGAGACACTAGTCTAGAATGAATGACAAAAAGGGTCCAGATACTACATAGAGTGCATAAACTGACATTATTCTGTAATGTAAACCATCGTATTAATTAAGGATCACGGTAGCATCGTCCTCTATTGAATGACTAAGCAGGTTTGTGTCGATCCCATAAAACAATTGCATCAACAAACTCTTGCATCGCAGGAATTGGCATTTTTCTTCAAAGACACCGTAGACGGCATTTGTTCAACGTCTGAGCCTCTCACAGAACTGAGCTGCCTTGTTCTACCTCACGTCTTGAAAGACAGTGAGTCAAATCTTTAAGAGGAAAAAATCTACTCATTGTTTGCGTTGATTTATTAAATGATATTTCTCTTTGTTTTAGTGAAGCACCTTTTTTCAACTCTCTAACGGGCGTTTGGCTCGATTATGTGTACAGAAACTTTATGATTAATTGCTATTATCGAGTCTCATTTCTTGACAACGCTCAAGTACGTCTAACTGTAGCTGCAGAATAGCCCCTAAATCAACTTGTGGATGCAGGGGCGCTGGGGTCGCTGTGGAGGAGCCTCCACCAGCACCACGACTGCACCCCTGCGAGAGCCGAGCTCGTGCGTCTCAACTACATCGATGCTTGGCGATACGCCACAGCCACACTACTCCCGAGAACGCCGCCTACGCCGCAACAAATGGTGAGCTTCTCTTGACGCTAATGGTAAGTTACTGAACTGGATTCATTGGAAATTATTGGTCTATTGCATATTTCGGACATAACATAAAAATTTTACATTTGCATGCTTTTGAAATATTGCCTTTTTTAACCAGATCATTTTACAATATGTAAAAAGTGAAATTTATTGGCCACCTAGTGTGAATGTCTTTCAGCATGGAAAAGGTTCACATTCTGCAACATAACCTGGTCTACCAAATTCAGATAATTTTTGGTACTAATGGTCAAAATTTGTACCTGCTATATGTGGTAGGCATAGCAATAAAATAAAATTTCGAGCGGACCTTCATTAAATGATGAACATATTAATCGCATAGCAGATTAAGAACTTTGTTGTGGAGCTATTGACGTGGCTGAAAGTGTCCTCTGAATGCACTGACGTGTTACTCCAGGATGAAATGCAATCATTGTTGTCGGGCCCTGCGGTCTCCTTGCATCTGAAGTCCAGTCGCCCTGAAGAGACGAGAAGCGAATTTCTGCATCGCTTCAAGGACATCATCGGTCCCCGCAACCCGGTCTGTAGACCTTAATTATTGACCGTTGGCTGAAAGTTGTAATATTTCCTTTAGTTTCATTACACTCAAATAAACTATTCATCTTCTTTTACAGTTTATTATAGTATTATTCATTTGATCAATTCATTATTCATTTATTATTCATTTGATCAATTCATTATTCATTTATTATTCATTTGATCAGTTTTGTCTGATCAACGATGTTGATTTGAGTCGCGTCAAATTACTTCGATTCCCTCAAAATACTAGCGGTGCTCATGCTCCTACTCCAGCACTGAACTTGAAGTGTATCTCAGAATTATTCAACACGGTATGGGTGTCCGTGCAACGTATCGCACCAAACTTGGACACATCAAAGCTCAATTTGCATTGAAAAACAGGGAAAGTATTTTTTTTATATTGTGGAAGCTCGAACCGGCCGCGATGATAATGCTGTATAATATAAGGAACGCGCATTCAAAATGCATTTCAAATAAGATTTTCCTGCATCTTCAAGGTTTCGTATTTTTTCAGGCAAAAGCTCGGAAGGCGGCAGTGGAGAGCATCAGAGCAAATTTTGGTCAAACGAACACGACGAGCGGCGTCTTGTGTCCCTGGTACGACTGGCTGATATGAATATCGTGTCTCAAGTTGATTTATGGAAGTGAAGAACAAATTCATTTATTGAGAAAATAGACTAATATTCATTCATTTTAATGCTCTGGATCACATGATTAAAGCTAGACTTTAAATCAAACTACGTCGTTTTTTGTTCACCAAGCGTTGAAGTATGTCGATCCAATCATTGACTCTAAAATCCTCAAAGCAAGTAGTGAAGCCAGCATGCGGGTCATGACCTCAAGATTGTTCCCTATTTCTAATCAATGGTCATGATGAATTTACGACTTATACGTAGCCGGTCGAACACAATATCTAAAACTATTCGGAGAAATGATGCGAGGCTGATGTCAAAATTTTTTACTCAATCCAAAAAGGTAATTCGACATAGCAAGTTCTTCGAAAGAACATCGCTCCCATAGTCGACAATCAGCCATTCCGCCGCCCACGCGTAATTGAAGCCAAGTGAAAATTCCACGTATTCAAATTTCATCAACTTTTCTACAATTTTTGAAAATCAATTTTCTTTCAGACAAGTAGTAACAATCAATGCGCGTGGATGTCGGAACGGATGCAACTCCAAGTTAATAAAACAATTCAATTCTTAGGTTGAACCAACAACATGTGTAAAAGGTGGAACAGATTTTACTCACTTATCCTACAACACACTTTAGCCTCAACAACCATGACAGCAAAAAGTTCAGTCATCGACCTTCCAAGCTAAAAGCCTCACTGACGACCATTAAAGCGTCATGTTCATGCAGCTGAGACAAGTCTGCACAGGAGGCTGATGAAGGACGGTGTTGAACCAGCGTGTCAGGCTCGTGAGCTTGTCCATGGAAGGTCTCAGGCGCTGGTCGCGGTAAGCGTTCAACAAAGACGCGAAGACGCTCACATCAGCCATCGACAGGCGTTCGCCTACCAAGAAGGTGTGGTCGCGTAGGTAGCGGTTCAAGCGCTCCAGCATCTGCTGGGCGGCGGCTCCAGCGCCTGCTCAGCAATGAAATTCAACTTTAACTACTTGCAGCAACAAAGACATAGAAACGTTGCAAAGAAATTACGCGACAGAACCGTAAGTAGGTATAAATCAAAATTTTCCAAAAAATATGTCTAAAATATGAGGCAACAAAATCCCCATATTTCATGAATTAATCGATAATGGCACAAAAAAAAATTTACCATCCTAAAGCATTGAATTTTTATAATGAAAATGCAGCAAACAATAGCAAATGTAAAACTTTGAATATTTATACGTCATGAAACATAAGAAAATGCGGAGAGAAAATGATACATTTCAGCCGTTGATGCAGTTATAAATTTGGTCTTTAAAATACATATGCACGGTGAACCAACCTGGCTTTGGCTGACTGACGAGCTTGCCAGCCGCAAGTAGAGGCAGCAGTTCCGACTCAGCAGTGATCATCCACGACAACACCTGCAATGAAAGTCATTGCAATGTAAATTTGGAGACTTGTCATCAAAATTTGTGGGTAATTTTACGCAAAAGAGAGCCCACCAGTCATGAAAGCTGTTCAAAGGGGCAATATTTTTCGTTCTTGCAGTTCTAACCAATATCGACACAATAAAAATGTTGAACAATTGAGATGGCCAAGTCCACTAGATTACATTATAAGAAAGTGGCCCGACAGTATTGGGCATTTCAGCAGTTAACCATATTAAAATAAGCTGGATACTAAAATGTATGAAGATAGCTGGAAAAATCTTAGATTCCAACCTATCTAAATACATGTCCAGCCTTTCAATGAAAACGATTGCAGATTTTAATGTTTTTTTAAGCAGGGGAACACCTCAAGCAAAATCTTCAAGGAACGGTGATGGAGAAAATTATTTGAAATACTTATCATAATGGAGTAAACGACACTATTATGATATTGTAACTGTTGGAAGTAAAGTCAGACCTGGGCTTTGTGCACGGGATCCTTCCCACACATGTCGGCTGGCGCTACGAAAGAAGCCGAAGCGAGCGCGCCTTCCAGCCTGCCTTCGGACGTCACTAAGCTCACTCTCTTCGCCGAGTTGTCAGCAAACGTCAAGGTCTTTCCTGAGAAGCCCGCGGCAAGTGCAACAAAAATGGCCTGAATATTGTCAGCACCATGCAGTACCAAATCATACTTAGTATCAGTCGCCGCTTGGGTCTTCACTGCCACTTTCGTCTCTTCCCGTTTTTGGCAACACTTCGGTGGTTTTTCTAAAACATTTGTAGCCGACGTTGTAAGAAGCTCATCCGTTTTGAGATGAACGGGTGGACAGCTTAACTTTTGTTGAGCAAACTCGTGCGAAAGTCGCAAAGCCTTATGTAATGCCGACGTATTGGTGCCGCTCAACTGGGCATTCTCTGCTCTGCCACCTCCCTTACCGTCCAGCAGCTCCGTTAGATTCTTCACCCACTGATCGGCAGCCAGACCTTTCTGGACAACATCTTTAGGCACTGCAGCCATGGCCAAAATTTTTCCGGTATCCTCATCAGCACTTATGAAGAGGCTTGGAGGCCCATTCTTAACTTCCTTCAGAGCGTCGTTCAGTACTTTATTTTGAGCAAACGCTTTCAGCTCCACCACCACATAAGGCACGTCAGGATTGGCGGCTTTTAGCTCCTTTACGAAACGAATCGCGTCCTTAGAGACCGCCATCTTGCGGGCACGGTCGGCATCTCCCAACACTTTCTTGGCAGAATCAAGCGCGTTTCTGAGCTCATCGCGTAGCCAGTACTGAATTTGAGCTTGGTTGATGTCCTCCATTAAATCAGTAATGAGCTTCACCGATTCTTTATATGACAAGCTGTCATTAGACAGAGTTTGTGTTAGTTGGTTTACTTTATTTTGCAAGAGCGCACCTCGGTTAATGGCTTTTTGAGCTTCGGGGCCGGTGAGAGCAACGATTCTCCTTATTCCTTTGGCGATGGCTTCTTCAACAGCAATAACAAAGTGGCCAACGTGTCCGGAACGCAGAAGATGAGTGCCGCCACAAAATTCAATACTGGTCTTATTGCCAGCCGGACTCTGCGGGTCCTTCTCCAGATCTTCTACTGGAATGCCTACCGACACAACTCGAACAGGGTCAGGGTACACCTCCCCAAACACAGCCCGGAGCCCCACGATGCTCTTGGCAACAGCTAATGAAGATGTCTTGGCATAAACCTGGCTGTTGGACTTGACCATTTCGACGGCGATCTGTTCAGCTCGCTTCACCTGCTCGACGGTCATTGCTCCTTTGCTACTAAAATCGAATCTCAAACGATCAGGAGCCACCAGTGAACCCTTCTGATCTGCGTCGGCCGAGAGAACTTGTCTCAAAGCAAAGTTCAGGATGTGAGTTCCAGTGTGGTTATTCATTAGTAACTTTCTTCTCACACCGTCAAAAGTTATTGCTACTTCGTCACCAATTTTCAGAGTGCCCTCAACAACTCCCACGTGACAAACAAAGCCTCCTTTAATTTCAGCATTTTCGACTTTGAATTCAGTCGAGTCGTCGTCATTTTTCACCATAAAGCCTTCATCTGAGAGCTGTCCACCACTTTCAGCATAAAAGCAGGTCCGGTCGGTGACTATTCCACAACGATCACCGGATTTAACCTCTTCGACGAAATGGCCGTTCATGCGAATAGCTACAATTTTACCCAGACACGAGCCAAACGAGTAGTCGGCATCTGGAGAGTTGCCAGCTTTATAATCATATTTTTGGGAATCGTCAGTGAATGGAATGCCCCGTGACTTGAGTTCCTCTATGGCATGGACGTCTAGTCTGTATGAATCGTCCCGGTCCTTGGCTTCCCCTCTCGACCGTTCCTGTGCCTCTTTTTTGCATGTCTCGAAGGCATCCATGTCCACGTTGAGATCATTCTCTTCTGCCATGAGTTGAGTTAGGTCCACTGGGAAGCCGTAGGTGTCGTAAAGACGCCACGCCACGTCACCGGGAATAAGCTTGGAGACTCCTAGCTTGCCAACAGTTCGGTGAAGAAGTTTGCGTCCTCGCTCTAAAGTCTTCAAAAATTGACGCTCCTCTTCATTTATGACATCCTTCACGTAGCTAGAATCTTTGGCAAGCTCCGGGAAGGCGTCTTGGAGCAGATCAACCACAACGTCGACGAGCTCTGCGAATACACCGGGTTTAGCTCCAAGCTTCTCAGACGCGAAACGCACTGCGCGCCGTAAGATGCGTCGCAAAACGTATCCTCTTCCAACGTTGTCGGGCATTCCTCCATCAGACAGAGCAACAGTCAAGGTTCTGGCGTGGTCAGCGAGCACACGGTAAGCCATGTCCACGCAGTCACTGTCAGCCTTACCAATCATACCAGTGTACGGGCGCGCTCCCGTCAGCTCTTGAATTTTCACAAAGATTGGCAAGAAGGCGTCAGTATCGTAATTGGAGCGCTTATCTTGCATAATTGAAGCCAGACGTTCGAGGCCAAGACCACAGTCAATGTGCTTCTTAGGAAGGCTCTTCAGTTGTCCATTCGATTCCCTGTTGAACTGAATGAAGACAAGATTCCAGATTTCCAGAACGTCAGGGTCGTCTTGGTTTACTAATGAAGAAGCGTCCCTTCCTCCAATTCTGTCAAAATGAATTTCTGAACACGGACCACATGGGCCAGTATCTCCCATCTCCCAGAAATTATCCTTCATACTTCCTGGCAGGATATGCTCAGCAGGAACACCAAGATCCAGCCACTTCTGCCGGCACTCAAGGTCAGGCTCCAACTGCTGGGAAGGTTCGCCACCAAAATAAGTCACATACAAACGATCCTTTGGTAATTTGTACACGTTGGTGAGCAAATCCCAGGACCATGAGCAAATCTCATCCTTGAAATAGTCACCAAAGGACCAGTTTCCCAACATCTCAAAGAATGTGTGATGATATAGATCCTTGCCTACATCATCCAAGTCATTGTGTTTGCCACCAGCTCTGATGCACTTTTGTGAGTTCACAGCGCGCTTTAATCTTGCCATGTCACTGCTTGGATCCACATTGCCGAGGAATATTGGCTTGAATTGATTCATGCCAGCATTGGCAAAGAGGAGAGTAGGGTCATCGTGAGGGATGGTTGGAGAGCTGTGGACGTACACATGTGCGTGCTTCTTCTGGAAGTACTCCACAAAAGTTGACCTCACTTCCTTCAGCAGCATCTGAAGCATTAATCAAAAATAAAAAAATTAATTCAGAATAAAAAGAAACATTACAATCATTTTAAAAGCAAAATGGGTAAAATAATATTAATATCCAGTAGAGAACACAAAAAATTATTTCATCAATAATATATCTCAAGAACTTTTGTCTAAAATTCATTCAAGCTTTTCTTTTGAAAGGGTTCAATAATTATTTGGCTCAAAGTATGCTCTATAAAAGCTGTCAGCAGGATTCAGAAATTAGTGGGCATGTCTTATGAAAATCCTTCTATTTAAATTATTCACTAACATAAAGCCCACACTAATTTTGAAACAAAGGCTGAACTTACAAAGAATTGTCTAGTTTCTTCACACTATTCTGATAATTATATAACTATCATAAACTAGGTATCTAAAAAAAGGTTAGAAAAGAGACCATTATTAACATAATAAAATAATACAATTTTTATCATCAATAGGGTAATATTAATAAGCCAAGAGTGGAAAATAGCATCTTTGGGAGACATATTTATTGATACTTCAAACTGCAAAAAAATATGCAATCTCTAATTATAGTTTAAGAACATGTTCATGGGAGATAAATTCACAATTCATTTATATTTGAAACAACTAATTTTTTCTAATAGAACAAGAAGTTTTGTGGAAAACTACATAATCCTCTTGCACCTGATCCAGCAGTGGTAAAATGTTGAATTTGACAGACTATAATACAATAATTCCAAGTTAAAAAATCGAAATCATTCTCAGATGCTCTTCTACTCAGCCCCACCTTCAAGTGGCATCTATGCAACCTTGCAATTTCCATTATAACTTCAGTATAACTTCAAGTAGATAAAGACTAGTCTGGAAAAGTCCTATTTTTGTCTGAAATATCGCGGCTCTAATATCATATAATTTCAGTAGGTATGAAATCTCGCGGCTCTAATATCATATAATTTCAGTAGGTATGAAATCTCGCGGCTCGAATGTCATAAATTTTTGTTTGATTAAAAATCGTGGTTTGCACTTTGCAAACATGTCATTTCATAAAATTTTCAACTTCCGCAATCCGCATTGCTTTACCGTTTCCGCCAAAAATATCTTGCAGAAAAAACATAAACATCGTAATGTAAACAAATAAACAAAATAAATGGATTTCAGATTCGTAATCTACACCCCAAAAAACATATAATTCAAAAAAAAAACCACCCTTTTTTTTGGATGTAGTTAATCTGCAATAATACCCCCCTAGCATTTGTCATTTCACTGAAATTTTACCTTTCACAAGTATTTTCTTGCTTTATGGCTTGTGCTCATACATTTAACCCAGGTTTCTAACTTTCTGGAGCTCGAAAATGATTCTGTGCCAGAAATATGTTTTGGGGGTCAGTCTGTCAGAAAGTTGGCAGCTTAGCCTGTTACAACTGGGTCAGGGAACTTCTGTGAACGCGCCTCCATTCATTGTTTCTGGTTCAAAGTGTTTTATCGAATCCCACAATGAAAGTTTCAAATAGCTGACGCAACATCGGCCGGCATTCGGCAACAAAGCCAACAATACTGATGTAAGTCTCAAATCTCGAGAAAGCTGAATAAAAAAGTCTACCATCAAACTAAGACATCTCGTAAAATTGCATGGAAATTATTTCACAGTCTATCTTGCCAACAACGTTGCATTAAACTCACCGTAACGACAAATTGACACTCTCCTCAAAAGTACACCGGCACCACGCACCGATCAGCGACCCGTCTCTTTGACAAGTTCGAGTCCTCTGGCTTGAAATCTCCGAGTCTCTGACTCTTTCACCTTCCACGCGATGCAAATGTTGCATCAAATATTTTCCCCTGAATAAATAATCCTAACCCCAAAACTCTCACTTCATTCGTGTTATTCTGTTAATACGCGTTTACGTAATCGCATGCGAATTTTGAAACAGGTGAAATTCTTGCGCTATTCATGATATCTACTTTTTTCATGCGCACGATCAGTGCAACTCACATTCTTTCGCATTCAGAGTTAGGAGGTACTCCAACACTATTATTGTTTCAACCGCCCATAATTGGGCTATAGAAGCTACGGCAGTGACCGTGAAAGTGACCATTTGATCAGATTGCCTAGACATTATTCATAGACTGAAATGGCGGTTCTTAACTAGTATGGGGAGCGTCTCAGTAATAACGTGGAGTGCTCAGCCACCGGCAGACGTGTTATGTTTTTGAGTTCCTGTCAGAACTGGCGTGGATGCAGGCTGCCTTCCGTTGGCGCATACGAGGGATATCAGAGCACATTGTGGTCATAGTTGCAGAGATCGCCTATTTGAAAAATGCTAGATTAATTGCAAGTAGGCTGATATATGTCCGATTCATAGCAGGATTCATGCCAATCCTATTAGCTGCGTGCCTACGTTGGGGCGTGAGGTAAGACTAGAGGAATGGTGTTCTTGCTGCCTGGTTCGTGAAAAATGTGAACGAACTACAGGCAACCAGACAGGCCAGTCCGAACCTCTCGGTTTGATAATCTCGGTTAGTTAGTTAGTTAGTTTAGTGTCCAAATGTTTACTAGCGCTTCAGCTATTAAGCTATCTCGCACCGAAAGTCAAGATGAACATCACCATAAAGGTGGAAGGTCTCAATTATTCATCACCCACAAGGGGCGGAAGGTCTCAGATGTCCAGCCCGCTGAAGCTGGCTCGAAGGAAGCAGCGTTAGCACTGTCTCTTATACACATCTAGATGTGTATAAGAGACAGATTCCATACTAGGATAAAGAGAACCTTAATTACCCTGTTGATCAAAGTTGCAGGTTGGTGCAAGAATACCAACTTTCTTGCAATCATTTAAAGCTTGGCTCATGAGTTCAAGCTTATAGTTAATGACTATAAATGACATGGTATGCACTTGATGTTTTTTTTTATTCTAAAAAATAGAAAAAATAGTTATTTCTATATTCTAAAAAAAATTAGAAACACAACTTAGAAATTAATAAAATCAATGATTACAAGACAAGACAAAGCCCAGAGTCAAGTAACAAAGAATGGAAGCTAAGTCATCAGACTTTTGTAACAGGTTGAAAATTTGCCTCCTGAAGTAGACCAAGATTTTGTCATGCTTTCTTTACCCACAAAAAATCTGACAATCAAAAAAATAGAATGAACCCTATAGGGCAATATTTTTTTCAATGCATCATGTAATCAAAGAATATTTGTAATCACAGGTTTTTTCTAGCAGAAAAGCAATTTAAATTTTGTCTAATTTTGCTTGCTATGTGGCAAGCAAACTAGCTAGCAAGACTCAAAATTATAGAACATGTGCAAGTGCAGTAGAGAGTGGCTCACCCTCAGTCCCTCACTGTTGGAAAATTTTCATCTCCATCAATTTCTTTAAAAGTTGTGCCACAAATAATGAAAGCAGATTTCCTCTGAGTGGCTTTCAGTATATATAATATAGGTACTAATCAAATTTGAACAAATTTAATAAATACTTAATAAATATGGCCAGAATTTTCCTAAATTTGCAGGTATATGATATTAACACATTTCATTAAAAAAATTGGATGGGGCTATAGGAAGTGATTGGGAACAGTTGAAATTGGCAAGATCACAGCCTGTGCCTGAACAGGCATTTTGGTCAAATTCACACAACAGCTTCTGTCCAAATTTCTTGTCATGCATGTACCGTAAAATGGGGTTACTTTGACCGGCGGGGTAACTTTGACCACTTTTCGTTTTTTTAACAAATACCCCCACAACTCAAAAACGATTCGACATAGAAAAATTTTGTCAATGGCCATCAAAGGCCCAATACTGAGGCTACGTAACACAATAAAGAGATTTAAAAAGTTTGCATATCTAATAGGTTAAAAAATTAAAAATATGACCCACGAAAAAGAGCTATTATTTAAAGCCTGTCGGAGTACCCCCTCTAATTTTTTTATTTTTTGGTAAAATAACTCCAGGTTTTGATGCATTGTAGTAGAACTCTTCTAGTTACATATGCAAAAAACAAATTTTAGAAAAGTGTCAAAGTTGGAAAATGGGGGGCGCTGCCCCCCAATGGGGTAACTTTGACCACCTTATGGCAGCCGTGACGGGGTAACATTGACCGGCCGGGAAATTAAGTTAAAATTACCATAGGTACCTAAATAACATTTTATGTTTGATACACCTATTAATGTTTTTTTCATCATGTTTCAGACTCTACAGAGTCTTATATATGGTAATTTCAACTTAATTTCCAAACCGGTAATGTTACCCTGTCACGGCTGCCATTAGGTGGTCACATTTTGCCCATTTGGGGGCGGCGCGCCGGCGCCCCCATTAGCAAACTATGACACTTTCATAAAATTTTTCTTTTGCATATGTAACTAGAAGAGTTCTACTACAATGCATGGAGTTATTTGGAGTTATTTTACCAAAAAATAAAATT
>NW_025937521.1:0-762 GCF_000764305.2 Hyalella azteca | reverse complement strand
TGCGACCTTTTTAACATAACATAAACTAACATAACATAACACAACATATTACATAGTGATGTCGGCGCTAAAAAGTAGGCCTGATGTGGCCTGTCGCCGATTCTTGAACTTTTCGTGACCTGTTCACAGAAGATCTAAAATCGTGTCACAAGAACCAACGCCAGGGGCCACGGCTATAAAAAAAAACAGCGTTGGAACACATCCATGCGACAACATTTCTTCTCGCTTCGAGTCAACGACATGTGGAACAGCCTCCCTGATAGCATCGTTGACGCTCCGAGTATGAACATCTTCATAAACAGACTAGACGAAGCTATGCAGGAGCATATGCAATAAGTCCAGCAGCTATCTCAATCAATCGTCAGCTATGGAAAGATCGGGTTCCAAAGGCCGGACCCCTTGTGAATCAAGTCACGAAAAGTTCAAGAATCGGCAACAGGCCATGGGCCTATTTCTTCAACGCCGACATTTCTATTCTATTTGACCGGATCTTTTCAGGACTGACGATAGTTTTAAATAGCTGCTAGACTTCCACCGGGTTCGATATGGTGCTAGGCATTTCAAATCTGAACATATATTTTTCCATAGCTTTATCTAGCGTTCTTGAACGCGTTCATACTAGGAGCGCCAACGATATAATCAGGGAGGCTGTTCCACATGCCGGTGATTCGAAGCGAGAAATGTTATCCCGTGGACAAGTTGCAGCATAGATTTTTTTAGTTTAGTAGCCAGGAAATAACCCTAAATTTAATTATGATGAAG
>NW_025937520.1:0-2548 GCF_000764305.2 Hyalella azteca | reverse complement strand
CAGTGTCAAAGGCTTTTTCTTCTCCATTAACTTGATGCAAGTTCTCACTTTATAACCATTGATGAAATGTTAATGGGTATCCAATGGCTTATAATGGATCCACCATGGATCAATTGTTTTTTAACAGTAAAGAGATGCGACCAAGAGATGCGATAGGCAAAATGAGACGAGCTTGCGAATAAAACGAGCAAAATGAGACGAGCTTACGGCTCGTCTCATTTCGATTAACCAGTAAAAAACGATCGAGTACAGAGGATCGAGTTATAGAGTAGCTTGCTGTTTTGTCTCCGAACTTTTTATTATAGTTTTAGCGCCGTTAAATTATTGTATTTAGCTAGTTTTTAGTTCTATTTTTGGAAAAAAATACCGCTAAATTGACATAATTCGAATTTGCTCTTTCAACAATAAGAAAATAATGGTGAAATTATTAATTCAAAAATAGTCAAAAGTTAACTTCAATTCCTCAACTTTCAGCGAAAATGTATTATTTTGAAATCGACTATACATTCTTTCACAATTAATGAATACAATTGAGACCTTCCGCCCCTTGTGGGTGATACACAATTTTTGATTCGAGAAACTTTTGATTCGGAAACTGAGACTTTCCAACTCTTTGGTGATGTTCATCTTAACATTCGGTGCGAGATAGCTAAAAATAGCTGAAGCGTTAGTAAACATGTGGCCCCTAAACTAATTAACTCTTGAACACAAATGAATGATATCACTGTGTACACGGTCGCTCGGTCTTATACAGTCACAGTTCCCGAAAAAAAAACATTTTTAAATTAAAATACACGATTACATGCCAAAATAAAGACAGAAAGGAAACCCTATTTACTTTGAAAAATTCAGCGATAGCATTAAGATGATCTTCACAATAACAGCATACAAATCCTAGCTCGACTAACAAATTACAACATACAGTTCAGCTGCCCAAGCTCCATGAAAGGCATGAGCGAAATGACCGAGACAGCAATTGCCACACTGCGAACAATCTTTCTTCTTCCCAGCTCGGCTTAAACCAGGATTTAGTTTGAAGTGTCTTGGACGTAGCAATGTGAACTCTCATGATCACCTTGAGAGACGAGCAAAATGTTCTTGCACGTGATCTATTCTTCAAACACTTTTAATGAATGAATTGGTTAAAACCGTGAAAGGTATATATGCTGAAGCAATTTTTCTNCTGGCAAACATAGACTATTTGTAACCTACATGCAAACATCGTCCGAGCGACCAACGCAAAGTTGTAATAATACGATACGATGAAAATTTGCATGGCATAATTTGTGCATATGACCTTCAAATGTGGAATTAGCATGCCTGATCAATGGCTTATTTTGCTTTAGTTAAGCATTTGTTTCACGTTATGCACTTTTTTATGACGATTATCGTTATGCCAATGACGTTATGCCAATGACGATTGTATAAAGTGTGCTGCAAAAAAACTTTTTTTAGCTTAACTGTTGGTCAACTTCATCAAAATTTGAATACTGCTCCAAAAATTAAATCGGCTTTTCTTTTAATTGCCATAATCATTGAAAGGCATGTAAATTAATAATATACGTTTAAAAATTACTTTTTAAAGAAAACACTTCCAAAGAATCCAGTATCTCCAATCTTACGGATGTACAATGAATCTCATTTAATTTTCGAATATTGAAAAAATTAATTTTTCAATTTTTGTAATATATACAATTTTTTTTATATACAAATATTTTTCAAAACTGTTTATCCTGTTAATTGATTCATGCATTGCCTCTGACTTCACACAAGTGTGGAAAATTTCAGATCAATTAGATAGGAAAATTGTGTCAAATATCAGTTATAAGATTTGTAGCTGACAAAATTATTTGTTCAATTTTTTTAATATTAAAAAAAATTAATTTTCAAAATCGTTTATTTTTACATTTGATTCATGCATTGTCTCCAACTTTACACAAGTGTGCAAAATGTCAGATCGATAGGATAAGTAGAATTGTATTAAATTTCGATTACAAGATTTGTAGCAGACAAACAAACAGACAAGAAGTGAAGTTAAAGAGAAGTGTTGTAAAAAGAATCGTCAATTCAAACAACTTTCCAATGTTCTCTCTCGCTGCTAAAAACATCCTGGGACCAGTTCACATGTAACGTGCAATTACAAAAATTGCTCTTTAAATTCCTTACTCATATCTGTAATTACGTCCAAACAATTGATTTTCTGCGTTATGATAATTTGATTGTTTGGTTTCGTACCACTTCTTCCTGCCACATTCTAGGGTAGCGCGACCTGTTTCAGAGAATCTTCATTTGGGAAGATTTATTGCTCTCGCTCTACTGCCAAAGAGCAAAAAAATATAACTCAGTACTCACTGCAGTGAGTACTGAGTTATATCTTTTTATAGACGTACTCAACATCAGCGTTGTGCGAGGACAGCTCTACGGGACGATTGAGGTGACGCTGCTGCCCCACAAAGACCAAGCTCAGGGTTTTGATGATGGCGAGTGCGTCGAGGCAGGCGGCGCGCGATGCTCCTACACCGTTCACTTCATTCCAGCCCCCGGCAAC
>NW_025937519.1:0-1552 GCF_000764305.2 Hyalella azteca | reverse complement strand
AAGACGGCAAGAATCTGCTGCGTCAGCAGAGTTCCAACTGCAGAGTGCTGGTGTAGATGGCACAGTCGCTGTACAGATTTAATGCCTCTAAATAGATATGTTAAAAAAATTAGAGTAGGTAACAGTCACTCAACTGATCATCTTTTTTAGCGTATTTTCTCATTTATGGTAAAAAGGCGCTATTGTGCTCGTCATGTCCGTTCGTCTGTCCGTCCGTCTGTCAGTGACTTCATGTTTTCGTCGACGAGAAAATGCGTTCTCTGTCACTGCAGTGAGTACTGAGTTGTATTTTTTTTTAGTTCAAACAATTGTATTAGAGATGACTTGCTGGAGTGTAATTAGCTAAAACAAACCGAACTCCAAACAATCCAGAATGAATATGGCGTAGCAGGTGACAGCCTCTTTTGTTCTGAAAGGCAAAACTTCAATCTATGTCCAGGAATTTAAAAGTAAAGAAAATAGCCAAAAAGTTCACCATTTCTTATAAGAGAAAACGTTTCGGAGTCCAGCTCCATCATCAGTTCAAAACCTAGAACACAGGTACAAGCAATTAGTAACCTAAAATTCACATTCAAACAATTCACCTAAACTTGAGGACATTAGAACTAAAATCAAAAATAACAGAAATAAAAATGAGATAACATGTAGAGAAGGTACTATCTATTTACAATTTGTAGAGGATATATTCCTCTACAAATTCTTATATTCAATCTATGTGATAACGTAGAAAACTTATTCTTAATTTTTGTCCCTGATATCTGCAAATTTATGAGCAGCTGAACATTGGAAACATGAACAAATGCTCTAAAGAGACAAAAAAACTAAAGGCAAGGTCAAAAATTACCATTTTAACATTTCATACAGAAGAGTCCTTTTTTTTTGAATAAACAATTTTAGGTCTCGGCAAAATTTCACCAATTATTTTCATTACGCATGAAAAAAGTGAGTAAACTTCTTGAAATAATAATTAATGTAATAATTAAAAGATTTGAATATTTATGTACATAATTCAAGTCAGTTAAACATCATTTAGTAGACTTTTATATCACTTAGTATCGAGATTTTTACGAATACATCGTACATAAGAAAAAATTTCATCTGGGCTTTACTTGCTATAAACTAGCTATAAACCAATACTCAAGTATAATTGATCTTCCGAAGCACGATGGGCTTTGATAATTAATTAACGAAAAAAAACAGGTGCCATGGTGACCCTCATTCAACACGAGTCATCATCTACAATTTTTAAAACATTCAACTAATGCATAATCGAACATAGCCCATGTTTAATGCTCAAGCGAGATAAATATGAAACATTTTATTAGTTTTTTTTTTCGTTGATGTCATTAACAGGGCATAGCTGGATCTGATATAGTTCTCTGTACAACATGGCAAATGAGAAAATACTTCTGAATTATCATTTAAAAACCAAGAATGTATTAATAGTGGAAAATCAGTATTCCATCATTAAAAATAAGGTTTATTGTTATTTTAGACTCGTATTAGGTGCTAATACTGTAAAAATCAAAATAAAACATTCAAGAATAACTTT
>NW_025937518.1:0-7398 GCF_000764305.2 Hyalella azteca | reverse complement strand
GCCAAGATTGAGGCTATTTGTGACGCAGTCAAGTTGCCCTCCGATTGTTGGGAGTTGGCGGGAGGTCCGGGAGCGTCATAGCCTTCTCTAGACGTCATTGCTAGAGAGGTTCTTTCTAGCTTCTTGATTCAAATGATCCAATCGTTAACCTTTTATCAGTTATCACTTTATGTTTCAAATGTATCAAGTAATATTACCGTTACTTGTATGAAAATTCTTTGTTTCTTTCAAATTTAAGTACAACCACAGGTATGTCTATCACCGGTCAAAGCTGACGAAATACTCCTATACCATCTGGCCACGCTGTACTGAAGCAGTATCCCCTTGTTCCTGCGTTTGGGCATTTTATCCGTTTTTTGTGTAATTTGACGGATTCAACTAATAATGCAATGCAAAATTCAACTATCAATGCAATAATCTCAAATAAATATTCGTCATCACACGTCGATAAATGGGCAGAAAAAACTTACACACGTCCGTAGCTTCAACCGGTCCTGTCTGTGTATGGCTTTATTAGGGTGGGAAGCACTAGCGGATTGTGAGTTTGAGTTAAGGTAAGTGTATTCAGCTTGCACAGACTTCGAGTGAGGAGACTATTGGAAGGAAAAGGTGCCTGTACACAGGGATAGTACTAGCCGCTAGTTCATCCGGCGCTTGAACTGTCCACGCTACTAGCCTCGTGTATAGGGGTTCAGCCGCTTCAGAGGCATGCGCCGGCTAGTGCCCGAGACGCGGCCGAGCAAGATAACGATGTGTTGATATCTGGGCTGGAGAAGTGGCTAGTAGCGCTGATGCAGCCATGGTGAGAGCATCTGTGCCGCTCCTGTGAAGTATCTTTGGTCAAGTGAATCATGGCTTGTTTGAACGATAATGTTTCTAAGAGAAATCCAACAAAATGGATTCCAGACGATATTCAATTATTCTTTGAAATATGAATTAAAGTGGAATGTTTGACATGACGGTTACTCCAACAAAATGAAGAGAGGAACGAGTATTTTGAAACTGGAAGAAGACCTTATTAGTTAGGGTTTAGTTGTTCCTGACGTTGCATAGGTTAGAATAAAGAGTATAAAAACGACGTACAGACTCGAGTTGTTGAAGGTGATCCCACTATCCATCTTCGCAGACCTCACTCGACGGCTTCTAACGACGCACTGGCGGGCGCGAACGAGAAGATAGCGGCACCGTCTACTCTCCTCGTGTGTACAGGCTTACTAGACGGATAGTAACCAAGCGACCGACACTAGCCAGATTTACTAGCCGTCTGCACTATCCCTGTGTACAAGCACCTTTAGAGTGTGGGATTGTGGGACGGACTGCCAGCAGTGCTCTCCCTCCCCTACCACATGCCCGGTCGCAACGTGCCATTGGTGTCTGGTATCCTCGTAGATTGCATTGTGTGTTTGGGGCAAGAAATGTTTCTTGTTGACGTAGTTCGTCTGGGCTGAGGTCAGCTATTAATTTTTGTAAGTGATGTAAGCGATCTAGAAGTGACCTGATGTTCCATTGCAGCATTGTGAAGTTTAGCATGTGTGTGAGATAGACGAGTGCCTTCTCAGTTTCAGTGACTCTGAGACCAGAGAGTCGGCTTGCAGGATTCGGCCAAGCTCAGTGATGCATACTATCTTGTCTGTGAGTTGTGTGGCTAGGATCAGGCGAATAATTAGTGGCAGTAGTTTGATGAGAAGCTGTGAGAAGTCTAAAGCAATTGGTGTTGTACGAGTGGATGAGGTAGGGGTGGGGAAGGTCGTAGGCTGTGGTTGTGAGGTTGGTGAAAGAGGAGTACATTGTGCAGGTAGAGTTTCTGGTTGGGAATCTGGGAGAATGGGTAGGTTAGAAAAATGGTGTGGCTGCATACAGGGGGTGTTTTGTGTGCGTTGTCTTTATGTGAGTCAGGTTTAGGTTTGAGTGCAACTTGCGTGAGGTTGAGAAGCTATAGTTGGCCAAGCAGCGGTAGTTGGAGGAGGCGGAAAGGAGGAGCGGTTGTTCAGCATTATTCGGGAGAGGCTTGGAAACGCTTGCTCCGAGGGTATGAGAGGCACTAGTTGTGGTTGCTTCTTATAACTTGTTGGCGAGCTGGTCCGGTGAAGTGTGCTGTTTGGCTTCCGGCCATGCAAGTCTGGGCGAGCTTCCGCAGTGTTAGCGAAGCTGCCAGTATTGTTGTACTCCGTTCTTGCTTTAGCTCGTGCGGCGTGCCTCAGGGAAGCTGAGTCCCTCGTCGGTTGTAAGTTGGCACGCTCGGAGCTCGGACTCGTAAGATGGACACTGACGTGAGGTTTGCAGGATGTGGCCCTTTACAGTTCATGCATCTGGAATTTCTGGATGCGAGGTCAGTGTTAGGACAGGCATCTTGGGAGTGACCACTTCGGCTGCAGTGGGCACAGATGGGGCTTAGGCGTGAGCACCTAAGTTTGGAGTGGCCGTAGCAGAGGCACTGCCCACAACGACGTGGGCTTGGGAAGTATTTGTCTACTGTGTATGGGCAGTAGCCAACTCGTATTTCGTTTTGGGGTGAGGGGCTGAGGAAGGTAAGAACATATAAAGGAACGGAGGATTTTTTGGGGTCGCTTAGAAGCTTGCAATCCCAACTACTTTATCTTATTTGAAAATGGTCAGTAGAAAGTCCAAAGATTCATCTTGAAGTTCTGGTGCAAACATTTTTCCGTAAGAGTACTGGGTTGACCAATCAATTGTTCCGGTCACTGGGTGTGAGTCTTCACCAATTTTCAGTATTGTGGTTGCTAGCAAAATGTGTACCTGTTCCAGGGTCTTGGTGGTTATTAGCAGGGCACCTGAGCGCTGATGTTCTACACTTTGGACTGGCCCACACAGTGCGTCCATAGCTTTGGCAATTCTGAATGGGTTCAGACGGGACAGTTTATTCTGAGCGTCTGAGCTGGTGAGAACAATTTGGCGGGTGCTTTAGAATAGAATAGAAGTGTCGGCGTTGAAGACATGGGCCCATGGCCTGTTGCCGATTCTTGAACTTTTCTTCGCATGGATGTGTTCCAACGCTGTTTTTTTAGTTTATAGCCGTAGCCCCTGGTGTTGGTTCTTGTTTCAAATTCTAGTAATCCTTCTGGCACCTTGTATAAGCCATGCAGGTTGTGTGCATTGCGGCAGGTTGTGTGCATTGCGGCAGGTTGTGTGCATTTTCCGCTGAGTTGAGGTCTATCCTTGCGCTTGAGGCTTCTGTAGTCTTTTTGAGTTGTTGTTTGGTGGTGCTTACGCTATCTTTGGATGCTTCGTTGAGTAGGGCTTGGTAAGAGTTTGAGTGGGAGGCAAGAGAATAATGAAGACTTTCACACGAGTCAGACAGCACCCCACTGATAATTGAAGAGGCATCTTCGTAGGCAAGGTCCACCATGGAAGCTGTTGGGGATAAGTTATTGGTGGCTGCTGCATTTTTCTTGGGCTTGGAGGCATTATTAGGCGAAAGGTTGCGCTTCTTGGTACCAAAAGAGGAGGCAGGCTGTGTGGCTGAGCGGCGGTAAGGCTTAGACCTTTGGTGCAAAGTCTGGCATGGCGTTTCTGCCATTTCCAAGGGGTTAGCCAGGGCCGTGGGCACCGAATTGCGCCCTCTGGTATGTTTTATGGTATGGCCCTATGGTATGTTTTATTGTGGTTCAATAGGGCTCAAAACCTCAAGGTACCTCGTATACTTTAGAATGAAGTAAATGGGTATGTCACTGGACACAACACGTATATGGTGCTTCGAGCGAAAGTGCGTTTTAGTCGCAATCACACTGTGTCACTGTTCGAACGAGACTTCACGTTAAACTACTGCTGATAAAACTGTGATGATGTGATCGGCCTGAAAAAGAGCATAGCTCACATTTTGGGCGTAGTAGAAGATTCTATTACAAACTTGCGACGATAACATCTTTTTCGTTCATTCCGAAATTTTCATACGAGAACAGAAAAAATTGCGGATTATGATACAATTTCCGAAAAACATTTCCACTCCATAGTAGAACTAGTTCAACGGGTCGCCTGCCGAAGACCACCACTGACCTGGATGTAATGGACCATCATGATTCCTGCCTTCCGGAACGTAGCCTTCAACACTTACAGCCGTCCGTATCCAGGCCGTGGGTCGAACCAACCCTCGGTCGAACGGCCAATTGTCGAAGGACGATAAATTTTGGAACAGAACTATGCTATCTGAAACCTAACCTCATATGCGGTGAACGTAAAATTACGCAATTTAACGATGCCCGGAAGTCATATTCGAACCGCGGCCTGGTGGTGCACGGCAGGGGACGACTGAAATAACCCAGCATTACCCAATACCAGCATAATTTTCATACTTCACCCCGTGCGCAAGCATGCTGCAGAGCAAATTAGCCAACATGATTACTTGCTGAAAGGAAAGCCACAGGGACTAAATTCCTTCATGGATGTAAACCAGCGAGCCAATGACCTGCAAGCCGCCAAAACAATGGTCGTAACCCACACGCTAAACCCCAAGATATTTCTATTCCATGCAGCCTAGCCCCTTCACCACTTTCGATAAAGAACGCCCTGCGCCACAGTGCTATCAGTACACTGCTACCTCTCCAGCCTGTCCGTTCTTCTAAAGGCTATTCCCCTGCCTGTCCGTTCTTCTGGATGCTATTCCCCTGCCTGTCCGTTCTTCTGGAGGCTATTCCCCTGCCTGTCCGTTCTTCTGGAGGCTATTCCCCTGCCTGTCCGTTCTTCTGGAGGCTAAACCTCCACGCTTACCCCCTGCTCCCCCTCCTTTCGGTACCAGCTTGCGGAAGAATTTCCACATTTTATCACAGTTTCCCATTCTTTCTCATGTTTCAAGCATATCTTGACTGGAAAGAATAGTTTGCAAGATAGCAAATTATCAATCTGTTATAGATCTTTTTCCTCAAGAAACTCGATACATTAGGTGATGTCATTCGGTGGTTGAAAACGCACTAAAAATAGTTAGTACACTTGGCTGCCATAGATAATTAAATGTCATTTCAGGTTGATAAGCTCATTGTTGAATTACTTTAACCATGGGCTAGCTTTAGTTGCATGATTAAAAATTGAGCATTGATAAAATTTCCATCAAGTTTATCAAGAACTGGTAAATTAATGTTCACGCCACTTTTCGAGAGGAAGAAAATAAATTGAAGGGAAACTTAGTTTCATATAATTGAAAAAATTACAACATAAAATTTGAAACAATTTTGTTTCATATTATTGAAAAAATTGCAATATTGTATATTTTTAAGAGCTGCCAGCATAAATATTTATGATTTAGTGGCATACATTTGGGAAA
This sequence comes from Hyalella azteca, assembly GCF_000764305.2. Classification (NCBI taxonomy): domain Eukaryota; kingdom Metazoa; phylum Arthropoda; class Malacostraca; order Amphipoda; family Hyalellidae; genus Hyalella; species Hyalella azteca. The sequence goes on along the minus strand of NW_025937518.1, from coordinate 2,123 downwards.
AATGCGTGTTGGAAGGAATAATGAACAATATGCAATATTGATAAGAATTTATTATCCCGAATTTCAAGATTATGATGTATTTATAATAATAATAGCCGTTGTCAGCGTATATTAGGCCGTAGGTCTGTCGCCGATTCTGAACGTCGCAGGACTTATCACAGCTTGTTACGCGTCTCGAACACGCAACTCGCTGCTCCAATATCTACTGTGCTTAATTAACCGCCCGGCCTCCTCGCCGATTCGGACCAAACCGGGGCAGGCAGCGCGAATCGAACCCGCACCTTCCCTGCCACAGTCATGGTACTCTGAACCACTTAACCACCCTACTGCTGCCTTATTTAATTAATGCATTTTGTTCATGTGCACGGCGTATTTGTGTTGATGATTTCTGAAGGACTCCCAGTAATTAAATGAAAATAACTGGCAGTCCGATTTTGAAGTTTGGATAATTGATGCATTGCGATCGAAAATGGAACGCACGTGAAAGATTTCACCTTTTCACGCAAAATGTAAAAAAAATTTAACAATGCACTAAGCAGAGTAACTGAATTCAGGGTGGCTTCATTGATTCGTCAATTTCACTGTTAAGACCGGGCTTAGCCCATCGAGCTTAAATTGTCATCACATATTATTCCTCCATACCTTCGTCGTTTTTTAGACTTGGATGTTTTATACTAGAAAATTGTCTGTGATAACTGCATTTCATCTTTATACATCGCATTTTGATAAAATTAGACAATGAACCCTATTGAAGCTTTGGTTGATAATGCAAATTATTTTGCAGACAAGTTGTCACCGAACTAAAACCAGCTAACTTGCCAAGATGTCTTCAATCTTTCTTAATACCTCAGCCCCTGAGGCACCAATCGTTTGAGGATGACCAGGGATTTTCACTTTACCCGTTTGCGTAAGGATACTGGAAACAGTTCTGAATAATATATAACTTTAATAAGGAGGGAGTACCAAATTGAAACGCTCTCCTCACATCCTATCATAGTCATAATTTTGTTCCGAATGGCCTAAATTCCGAGGAATTAAAATGAGAATGACGTGTTGCTTAAGAAGCCACGGAGGACAAAAAAAAGTATCGTCAAAATGTACACTTTTTACTCAGCCACCTTAGGCTGCACACGCATTAAGTTCAAATAAAAATAAACTGAACAAATTAAACATTTAATTCAATATCGCAAAAACTGCTATTTTTGGCACGCTAAAGCCAAATTGCTAAAACATGCTTGGCGTTAAAACATGCTTGGGCTATACAACTCTCTTTATTCTTTATTATTTCACACACAGAAGCAACACAGCATGACTCAATAGAAAGAGAAAAAAACATGCAATTTTGGTAGTAAAAGCTTCCAGGTGAAAGGCCTATACAAGCTATAAAAAAGCTTCGCAGGCGTAATAGGTGACAAGTATGAACGTAATAGTGGCAACAAGTGCAACAAAAATTAATACAAATATTACATTCTAAAGTAAAGGCTGTACATAAGTAAATTGTCACAAGATAAAAACTATATAATAAACAAAGTTAAATTAATATTGAGAAAGAATACGATCACGAAATTTTGTCTTTAAAATGGATTTAGAACAGTTTATTCTGCAATCATTAGGCAGTTGATGATTTATATCGGATGATTTATAATTCATTAGTACGAATCAATGGTACATTGTTGACATATCGAACACTGAGGATTGACCGCAGTGTCCTGTTCATCAACGTGATAACCGTTATTTTTTTTTTGTACAGAGAGGAACTCCACCCTATATTACAAGGGTATTAGAAAATTTAGATAAAAACAACGAATAGAAGAGCTTTCTTAACGAGGAGAAAGGCAAGATACTTGATAGAGCAAGTAACACTCCATGGGCTTTGCTAAGTCCCTGGCAGGGTGATGGTCTTGAGGGCGATTTGTACTCGCACAATGAAACATATTGTTCTCTATTGGTAAGATATGACTTTATCAATGCATAAAAAGGCCCTCTAATGCCATAACGATAGAGTTTGTTCAAGAGAATTTGATGGTTCACGCAATCAAAGGCCTTTTGCAGGTCAAGAAAAAGAGCAATACATTAAATTTTTGCATGTAATTCCTTAAGTAAATCTGGGACTAAGGAAAATA
>NW_025937517.1:0-802 GCF_000764305.2 Hyalella azteca | reverse complement strand
CCCTAAAAACACCGGTGAGGTGGTACAAGCAAAGCGTTCAATATGCCTAAACAAATAAAGCGTTCAATATGCAAAGCGTTCAATATGTTGCAATAGTAGCGGAAGAATGCGAATTTAGAAATATCTGAATCTTATCATTGCCAGTTGGATGTGAATGGCCGCAGTAATAGTGATGAATATTTCGTCAGCTTCAGAAAGGCCTTTTTGTGATGATGCAATGACCTTATGATATTTGTATATTTGTTCTATGACTGACCTAATTAATGATGTTTGTTCTATGTATACTCCTGGGTGACAGATGAAGCTAATGGTGGGAATTGCGGTGGTGGTGGCGATGGTGGCGGTGGCCGCCGCGTCGCCAGCCAAGCCCCTGGGTCGTCTGGAGCTCCCTGCAGCAGTCCTGGACCGCCTTGCGAAGGCCGACCCTGGCAACGCCAATAACTACATCGATCTGGTCCTCTTCGAGCTAAACAAGCTGTTGCCTCCGTAAGTAGATGAGGAAACAATGCTGGATACTGCCTGAGTCAGTATAACCTTACACTTAGCTTAGAATTGTTCTGGGTCTGCTTGGCTCTATACCTGATCGAAATCAGCTTCTGGTCAGAATCTCATCCCCGAGTTTACAGTGTCCTGAGCGTGACAAGTGTGTCCTGAAAGTATGACAAGTTTGTCCTAAGCGTATGAGTGTGTCCTGAGTGTGACACAAGCGTGTCCTGAGAGCATGATGACAAGTGAGAGTCTTAGAGCTAGGTTGCTCTTCAAGTCCGGCCGAAGCGGACATGAGCGGCTGATATACGCGCTT
>NW_025937516.1:17323-64141 GCF_000764305.2 Hyalella azteca | reverse complement strand
TTAATGAAATAATTAGTCATAAAAATTATTTAAAGTTTTTGCACAATTTTTCAGCGACTGCATGTGGACTCGGATCTCATAGTTCGCCCGGCACAGCGGAGTGGTACTTCAGTCAATGACAAGCTTACTTCATAAGTTTAAGAGAAAATTTTGAGTTCTATCTTGCTTACTACTAATGTTTCTCGTTAGAATAAATAGCATACAATATAGAGTTACACAATGTGGTTGATATTGTACCTCATTCTGAATGCTGGCTAATTAAACTTATATTTAAATATGTAGGTACATATATACACATAAATATGCAACACACAAATAATATATATACATTTTGTATCGTACAGAAGTGTGTGTTCAAAACTGCTGGAAATGACAAACTTGTCAATTTTTCATTTTTGGCCCTGTAATTTAGCTCTCCATTTATATATAGCGATATTCATAATTACAAATCAATTATGTAATTTAATTTGCACTTTTTACAGTTTGCTCTGATTTACCATAATTCTAAGAACCCGATAGGTTAAATGATAATGTTGGCGGCAAGAAGCTAATAAATTGATTTCCGCTCCCTGAAAAATTCATTCTATAAATAATGTTATTTTTAACTTGAATAAATGGTAAATTAATCCCGTGAATTTTTTCACCTATATGTAGGTCCTGCTATTTTTCCAACTTAATGATGGTTTTTGAGAAAAAAATTGCTTGACTGGCAAATCAAAAAATAACCAGTAATTTATATATTCATTTCGTTAGTTTATTTTAATTGACACTGAACAAATCGATGTCCCTCTTTTCGGGAGATATTTTTATATTTAGAGCTACGCCTTTGACACTTCAGGTTTAAGGATCTCGGAATCGCTGTAAATTTTTAAAGTATACTTTTTCTAACCAATTATTATGGGTTTACCCACTAGATATTGTTAATCGACAAGTTTTTGCGTTCTTTAGCCCCCATTGTCTGGCATTTAGGTCTTTCCCCCTGCGTAAGTTTGGACTTTCTGTTGGTGATACAGTATATTGTAGAAAACTTTAGCGCGACCTCCCTTTTCAGTGGAAGGAAAATTGAATCAACAACAATTAAAGATGGAAAGAAACGTCTCAAAGTTAATTATTTATTCATTCTTAACTGTGTTCATGGGAACACAAAAATAATCTTGCGATGAGTGAATTTGACCGAGCTGCTGCCCGGTAGAAGTCCTCAGAAAATCGGGAGCAAGAGCTTCACCTGGCCAGCGAAAGCCAGCCAGGATAGCGCAGAGAAACTGAAGCGCTAAGCTCCGTGCCGCCCATCCTGTCAAAATAAATGTCAACTGCTATGAATGAAAAGAAAACAAACTTATGTAATAGAGAATTGGCGCACGCTGAATATTAGGGTCCAAATGTTGTGAACTGTTTAAATTCACGGACCTAGCAGCTGTGCGCTAAAAGTTGTATAGTCATCTTAAAAATAAGAGGCTATGAATAAATTGGTATCTAATAAACATATGATCAGTTGGAAGACAGGAGGTTTTTATTATTTGGGTTTAGAGTAGTGAAGTGGAAAAGGTTATCCAAAATGGAAACCGGCAGGAGCCACAAATTTCCACGACACCCTGAGCTTTAGTGACGGACAACCAACTTGCAGCAACCGGTCCTCGCCTCAGCTCTTGCAGAGACCCGTCCTCCGTAAGAAGACGAGCTGATGCCGCAGTCCCCAGATCGTCCCAACACCTCGCGGCCGCCACCTCAGACGAGACGCACGCTAGAGGTCTCACTCCATAGGGACGATGAAGCGGACGAAAAATGAAGGTGTGGCGTCTTTGGCAGTCGTAAAGAATCTGCTGACTCTCGGGCTGTCTCTGAACCTGACTAGAGGTTGGAGTTATCTTTTGTCTTCAAATGCGGATTTGAAGAATTGCGGAAGGCTGTCCACACCAGTGCAAGAAATGTTGGGAAACTGTAGCCGGCCAGAACTGAGATTTTAATGCAGTGAAAATAAATAAAAAGGTGGGCTTCGAATATAAATATCAAGCTATGGAAAAATAGTGTAAATAATACCCTTGGCAACGTGCGTATCTGTTGAAAAGTAAATCTAATAAATAATCTTCGTTGGAGATGAATAAAGAAACAATAATACGATATAACAATTATTAAAATAATAAAAAGGAACCTATTAGAGCTTAAACTAACATGCTGCGGGGACCAGCCGAACGATAATGATCAACGAGAAAATTGTGTGCGCGACGTTAACTTCCTAACGGTGTTGCCAAGGTAAAGATATATTATAATTTATAGCAAAATAAAACTCGCACAATGGCTAACACTACAAATTTTTCAATATGTAGAAGCTATGCATTTCCACCATCTTTCATCAAATTATAAATCATTTGCACCATAAACCAGAAAAGTTTGAGTGTCCTTGACCCAGTCGGCAAGGTCGACCTAATCTTCAGCTATGAAGGTTCAAGCATTTCTTCGGCGAATTATTCAAGTTGTGTAGACAAGCACTTGACGCCTCCAATTTAATAATCTAAATTTTCCATGTGAATATCACATGCAAAATGTGAACAGCATAAGTGGAAAATTTAAGTGTGAAATGGCATCTAACACTCTTGACCCAGATGATGCGATTAATCAAATTTGTTTTATTAATATGACCAAAAGACTTATTGATAGAATGAACGCGTGAAAAGGTATATTGCCCACTCGGCCCAAATAAAGTGATAATACGACTCCGTTATATTTTTATGTGAAGAAACTTATTGATGAGATGTATTCATTGAGTCACGCATGACCTAAATGAAATGATTAATCAAATTTTTACGAAGAAAAATTTGATGATAAATTAATTTGCAAGAATTTATCTATTCTCTATTTTCACGAAAAAAATTCCACTGATATAATGTAAGCTGCTCAAATTCACAGAATGAAGGCACTTGTGATCGCCTGTACCATTATAGATCATACAACGCAACAATAACAATGTTGTGTCGCGCCTGGAACCAAAATTATTGATCATGCTCTCATTTCTTATTTAGGTAAATCGTATAAATGAAGCATAAAACTTCACATTTTCCGGAAGACATTTCTCATCTCAATAATCGAGTTTTATGTTAACTTGAAATATCCCGTTTTCAAGAGGAAATTTTTGATAGAAGAAAGGAATTGCAGGATATTGAATCCATTTTTGTTTAATAACTCATGCTATCAGTTGAGTTTTTCCGAGACGCCAGACAACTTATCCCGCGCCAGCACAGACCAGACTTCGGTTTTGGTTGAATTTTGTGGTGTCATTTTTGGTACACTTGGTTTGCTTCTATTCTGTTTTTTTTTTCTGTTTTTTAGATGGCTTTGCTTGAAGTGCAGTGATAATAAATAGTGATAAAATAATAGTGATTATTTTCATTTATCAAACATGGCTGAGGCAAGTGACCGTCTACTTATAAAGAGATTTAAAGTTAAACTATAAAGTTTGATATCAAGAGTCGTCTGTACATTGATGGTTTGCTCATCATTAAGCGGACACGGTTGTATGCATTTCTGTTATGGAAGATGTCGGAGGCTTTATCCGCGAAAGTTTTCATTTATCAAACATGGCTGAGGCAAGTGACCGTCTACTTATAGAGAGATTTAAAGTTAAACTATAAAGTTTGATATCAAGAGTCGCCTCTACATTGATGGTTTGCTCATCAATAAGCGGACACGGTTGTATTTATTTCTGTTATGGAAGATGTCGGAGGCTTTATCCGCGAAAGTATTCCTGTAGATTATTGTGGAACGTGAACAAATTCCGGAATGAGAAGAATATAAATATGATGCCCTTGATACAAAGCACCCTTAATAGGCGCTTCGTGTAATATAGACTCCACAATGTGGGAAATGCAGAACTTACCTACCTTTTGAGATCCAGTTTATTGCTTACAGTAGTTTCTTGAAGTGAATTGACTTGGCTAAAAAGACTAATAATTGTAAGCGATTGTTGGCAAAGGTTTGTAATAAAATAATTATCTGGTTGCAAAAATAAATACTGAAACTTTCATAGTTGAATTATGGATATTTTAAATGGAATATTAGAATTAAAAAATTTGTTAGTCGTTTCCTTTCGGCATAAAATAGCAAATTTCGTAGTAACCGGTACGTATTTAGTCCCGGCTGAGCGTCAGTGTGGTCTGACTGGTCAGTTTGAACCTAGTACATTCAGTTCCGTAAATGAATAAGATAAAATTTTGAGTCCCTCCTGCAATTAAATTTTCGCACCACAAGAGTACTAATTTCTGAAAATGAGTTGAACCCATACATTTGCACACCGTATATACGTTAGAGCACAAGTAAATTTTTACTACGTGAGGACCATAATCATAATGGTAATGGTTGCTTTTAAGATACTAAAAGTATTAGCAGTATAATTTTTTTTACCATCTCAAATGCATTTACGGCAACACTTCTCCAATAAGGTCAAATGTGCCATACACATGAGTGCGCTGTCACCGTCTCTTAATCTATAAAAGCCGCAGCATCGCCAGGACCACAAAGAGACGTCACAGGTCTACTCCAGGCATCACGGTCCCTTGAGAATATTGCGAATTTTGCTTCCTAGTAACGTCATTGAGATGGCAAAATACATCCCAGTCTTCTTCGTTGTGGCGATGATCGTCCATTCGCTTCTGGCGCATCCCTCGATTTTGGAAGAACTTGTACGCACGGGTACGAACTCTCAGGAAATTTCGATAAGTCAACAAGGTTCAACAGATAGCCCTCCGGAATCGGAATCGTTCTGAAACATTCTGGCCAAAATGATTAAATTTACCACAGTTCTTGCACTTATTCCCAACGCAGTGCATTTACCTGTTCCATGAACGAAACCACAGTAAGAAAATTCCAGGTTATCGCTGTCCGATTGAAGCGCTTCCCCTGTCTTGCGCTGGTTGTCGCGAATACGTAAAAATTTTCTGTCTGCTTGTCTTCTTTCTCGAGGCGTCGACCTGTTCTCACGTCGCAATACGAGCGCGTATATTCCATGACGAGATCTAGTGTTTATTTATCCCGATCGCAGAGATAAAGGTACTCTGGTTTCTCTGCCAGCTTCTCGTCGGCTATACCCGCGACGAACTGGTCCCGTATTCGCTCTTTCTTCGCCGCTCCGAATTCACAATCTTCCGCCAATACAAAAAGGGCTCTCAAATAGTTCTCTCCTCAGACTCGCCGGCTAACTGATTCCTACGCTGGAACTGTCGCCTCAACCTAATGATGTTCAAGTTCGGCTTGAAATACTCGTCGAAGCTGCCAAGTACAGTATCAAAATTTTTCTGTTCTTCCGCTGTCAGCCTCAAGGTTTTCACGTCATCTTCCGAATCTTTACCAATGCAATATTTAAGGCTGGCGACCTGAATCTCGTCATCCTCGCTATCAAGCTTCATGACCTTCCGGAAAGTCATAAAGCAACTCTTCCATGTATCCCCTTTTGGTCCATCAAAATTCAACTCGTCGGGAGCGCGATACTGAGCCATTTCAGAAGCAGTTCAAGACCGGGGGCACCATTTATAAGCGTTACCACTGAACAACACAGATATTAAAAGCACTAGTAGGCTAAGAACATGTACAGGCAGTGGCGGAGGCGGATGTGGGGTCTACGCCCGACGAGAATAAAATGCATACAATTCGTGCTACTATCCTACACATTAATTTCCGCAGGTACATAATGGTTCGAGAGAAGCTCATTACCATTATCTCCATACAGTTTATTGTTGCAGCTAATTAATATCTTATTGTGCACCTTGCACATATATTTTCGGAAATTTTTTTGTCTATATGCTAACCTATAACCAATAAATGACAAACTTTTTATAAATAATGATAGGTAAACTTTAGTTTTCAAGGGTAATTCAGAATTTTTATCTTTTTTTTTATCTCCTGACGTCTGAATGAAAGCACGTGCATTAATGTTGTTACAAATTATAGATTGTTTTCAAGGAGAAGAATTTGAGCACCGCTCCTACATGTGTATTAAGGAGCTTGTCACTGCATGATTGTACCTAATCCTACTTCATTGTATCACTAACCCTACGTCTCTACTTGTGTCAGAGAAGCAACCATGATGTCTATGAATACATCCATATGTATTATCAGCAGACGAGCAATTTGAAGAGCATTATTGTGGTGTCCCTCTCCCCTAGCGCTTTTGTTTCACATGCGTTGCAATGTTATTTAAGATTAGTTTCGTCATTCTAACCTATTTTACAACTCTGCTAATATTATAATAAGCCTCCAACTACTGCGTTTGTATCGCTTGTTGCATCTCCGTTGCTACCGCACTTGCTTTCGAGAGTAACATCAGTTACATCAGTTGGTACCGAGCTCATTGGCAACGTTTTCGACCATATAGACTTCGACATTCGTATCATTAAGTTCTCAAATATTCTTTCATTCCGATTTTTCCCTTTTTTGTGTGCGCTAAAAAATTCGGAAAGGCTAAATCCCGCCGTTTAATCGAGTGTTGCATGGCGGCATTACAGGTCTTCTAGGGCCACTTCCACTCAAGAAGCATGTCGATTACAAAGCGTAATGTCGTAGTGATGATTTAATGTACGTTAGGTTATCAAGTAATTTCCCAATGTACAAACAACTTGTTTTTTTTTCAAGCGATGCCGAAATTTCACGAATTGAAAGAAATTAAGCGCAGACATATATTTGTAGAAAAGAAATTTCACATACATGTACATTCAGGAGCTTAAAATTGTCATTGCCTTTGATGTTAAGAAAAATGAAACAAATATCGTCACATTTAATAATTTTAATGTGCGACTGAACAACTGAAACGAATTAACTGAAATTCGACAGTTTAGCTACTTCTTCTAATTAAAGAAAATCAAATTGTCTTCACGGATCGGAAAAACAATCAGAAAAAAATCAATAATAATGTCATAAGGTAATCTTGTTAATCGCAGAAATGGATTTCCGTTTGATTTCTTAAGACTTTTAAGATGCCATTCCATTAAAATACCGTCAAATATACCACCAAATTGATTTATGCTGCGGATATTGTGACCATAATAATCACTTATAAATTATTTCTACTTAGAACAAACTAATGTTGAAAAATTCGTTTGATGGTATTGGATGGCCCGAAAAAAATGGACATTATGCATTGTGCAGTGCGTAAAAATATATTCGGTTACAACTTAAACATAAAGTTTTGTTCGAAATCTTTTCATTAGTTGACTTTCCAAGCAGATGTTTGACGGCTCCACGGGTCAATGTCTCTGGTATTATCTCCTTGATTATGGCGGCAGTAATTACTCCCGTGATGACGTCATTATCAGTTCCTTTCAACGAATTTATGACGTCGTCTAGGTCAACTTCGTCTTCATTTTCGGTATCCGATTCCAAATCGTTATCTGGTGAACCTTGTTGACTTATAATCGAACTTTCCTGAGCGTTCGTACCCGTGGGTACAAGTTCTTCCAAATTCAGGGGATGCGCCAGAAGCGAATGGACGATCATCGCCACAACGAAGAAGATTGGGATGTATTTTGCCATCTCAATGACGTTACTAGGAAGCAAAATTCGCAATCCTCTCAAAGGGACCCTGACGCCTGGAGTAGACCTGTGACGTCTCTTTGTGGTCCTGGCGATGCTGCGGCTTTTATAGCTTAAGAGACGGTGACAGCTCACTCATGTATATTGCACATTTGATCCTTTCGGAGAAACGGTGCCATAAATGCACTCAAGATGGTAAAAAATTAGGGCGCTTATACTTTTAGTATCTTAAAAGCAACCATTACCATTATGATGTTGGTCTTCTAATAAGAAAAATTTACTTGTGCTCTAACGTATAAACGTTGTGCAAATGTATATGTCCAACTCATTTTCAGAAATTAGTACTCTAGTGGTGCGAAAATTTAATTGCAGGGAGGACTCAAAATTTTACCTTACTCAACTACGTAACTGAATGTACTAGGTTCAAACTGACCAGCCAGACCACGCTGACGCTGAGCCGGGACTAAACACGTACCGATTACTACGAAATTTGCTATTTTATGCCGAAAGAAAACAACTGAACTGTTTTTAATATTATTATTCATTTTAAAATATTCACAATTTAACTATGAAAGTTTCAGTATTATATTTGGAACCATATGATTATTTTATTACAATACATTGCCATCAATCGCCTACAATTTTTAGACTTTTTTGCCAAGTCAATTTACTTCAAGAAACTATACAATAAACTGGATCTCTAAACGTTGGTAAAATCTATAAGAGTTCTGCATTTCCCACATTGTGGAGTCTATATGATACGAAGCGCCTGTATGATACCATAAATGACACCACAAAATTCCACCAAAACCGATCTGGTTTGTGCTGACGCGGGGTTAAAGGTATCCGGCATATAGGAAAATTCAACTGATTGCATGAGTTACTAAATGAAAATGAATTCAACGTCCTGAAATTTCTTTCTTTCATGGAAAATTTCCTCTTGAAGACGGATCATTTCAAGTTAACAACAAACTCAGCTATTAAGATATGAAATCTCTCTTCCGAAGAATGTAAAATTTTTTGCTCCATTTATAAGAATTATCTTTATGAGAAATGAGAGCATGAATAATAATTTAGTTTCCTAGTTTCCAGGCACGATACCACAATGTTATTGTTGCGTTGTATGATCAATAATGGGATAGGCGATCAAAAGTGTCTTCATTCTGTGAATTTGGGCAGCTTACATTATATCAGTAGGAATTTCTTCATAAAAATAATACAAATTTGATGAAGGCCACGCGTATCTTGTGCAATTCAACGAATACATCAATATAGGCCACGTGTATCATGTGCAATTCAACGAATACATGAATAAGTCTTTTTTTCGCATGAAAATATAAAGAAGTCTTATTATTACTTTATTTGAGCCGAGTGGGCCATATACCATTTCGAGATGCCACTTCGCACTCAAATTGTGCACTTATGCTGTTGCACGCTTTGCGCGCTATATTCTCATAGAAACTTTAGATTATTAAATTGGAGGCGCCACGTGTTTCTCTACACAACTTGGATAATTCGCCGGAGAAATGCTTGAACCTTCATAGCTGAAGATTAGGTTGACCTTGCCGCCTGGGTCAAAGACACTAGAATATTTTTAGTTTATGCTGCAAATGATGTATAATTTGATGAAAGATGTTGGTAGTGCATAGCTTCTAGTTATTGAAGAAAATCAATCAGAAGGATGCGTCGTACAGTAGACCACTATGTATTTTTTACAATTAAATCAAGGCATTTTGGTTGTGAGAATTTATAGTTGTAATTTGTTTGTTGTTTTAGTTATGTTCATTAACTTCATTTCAATTTTTACTTAGAATTTACGGAAGGTAAATTGTTATACGGTATAAAGCTTGAACGAAGGTATGTAGTGTGTTAGGTCATGTACTGAATTATTCAGTTGAATATATGAATCGATGTAAATGATTTCTTCAAATGCTTTATTAATAGATTTTTTAACCTTAACAACGAGTCGGAATCCCAATATATGTTTATTTATACTCGTAGAAAAGCATCAAGACTATATCTTACGCTCCAATTATAAAGTAATAAAATTCAAGGGATAGAGTTCTAAGGAGGGTCGAATTTAAGTTCTAACCAGCGCGTATGTTAATTGTTAATGAAGGCAGTCTGTTCAATGCAATAATGAGTGGTCTTAATTAAATACTATTGATGACCACACGACTCTGTGCGATCATGAAGGCAGAGTTGGATTGTCCTTGCGACGATGAAAATATACAATTCGACGCATTACATCCTGGTAAATTCTTATTTTCACACGTACAAACTAACGCGAAATTCTTCATAAGAAAATTAATTTCGTAAAAGTTTTATGTTCTTTTCTTTTGGACACGGAAAATAATAAAATTCCAAATCCGGTTAAGAGGGCAACATGAACGCAAAAAAAAATGTTCATTTATCATTTTGAAACTTGTTACGCATATATAAAATAAAAATTTAAGACTTTTATGTTCGTGTAAAAAATTTCGGAAAAATGAAAGAAAACGTGAAATTCGCTTAATTAGAGCGGCAAAAAAAAGGGTTACTGTAAAAATGTGTCGCCTCATTCAACTAACGTGCTGCAACATCGAGGGAAACATTCGATTTTTCGTAAAGTCCACATCTAGCAATCATCCAATCACTTTTCCCATTTTTTAGGGGATTTTTTTTCAATTTTAGCAAGCCCCCTCATTTCTCCAATATATAATTCAATCAAAGATGAAATCAGAAAGTGACCCAAAGATCGCTAAAAATGGTCGTTACAAATCAGATGGTGTATCTTTCAATGCTGTAGCTTGCAAATCATAAGAGAAGATAGATTTTCAAGATGAAAATTCTAAGTTTTCAGGAGAGCAAAAACTGAAATTCATAGTGATCATTGAAGGTATAGGTTTTACTTGCACTTCGGCGGCTGTCGTGAACGCACAAATGAACGCACAGACATATGGCATTAGGCTCTTTGAGTACGCAGTTCTTGGACCTTTAAAATGAGCCTAAAAACTAGAAAAGTCAATATAATCGATTTTTGACGTACATGCTCCTCTTAAAATGAGCTCGTTTTGAAAGCTTCGACTTGAGAACCTGCATCCACTATACCAGTGTATTCATGAATTGAGACAAATTCGACAAAATTTTGTAAGCATTCATTCAGACAGTTTCACGTTGTATGAAGCAATTGATTTTTTTTGCTCTCATTGACTTAAATGTGTTGTTTTCCGATTATTTTATCATTTTCAAATGGTTTCCAAATGGTTTAAGTCATGCCACGGAATATCCTTACCATTAAGCAGCAGCGACAAAAATTAATTTAACGAAAGTGTGATCCTGGTAAGATATAATTATATAATTCTATAATTATAAAAATAACAAATTTGATGTATCATTTCATTCAGGTCACGCGTGACTTATGCAATTTAATGAGTACATTATATCCATAAGTTTTTCACAAGAAAATGCAGCGAAGTCGTATTATCACTTTATTTGGGCTGAGTGGGCCACATACCAATTCACGCGTACATTATTTCAATGGGTCTTTTCGTCTAAAAATAAAACAAATTTGATTAATCACATTATTTGAGTCAAGAGTTCTTAGATGTCACTTCACACTTAAATTCTCCACTTAAGCTGTTCCACACTCTGCATCCAATATTCACATAGAAAATTTAGATTATTAAATTGGAGGCGTCAAGTGCTTCTCTACACAACTTGGATAATTCGCCGAAGAAATGCTCGATCCTTATAGCTGAAGATTAGGTTGACCTTGCCGCCTGGGTCAACGACACTCGAATATTTTTAGTTTATGCTGCAAGTGATGTATAATTCGATGAAAGATGTTGTTAGTGCATAGCTTCTAGTTATTGAAGAAAATCAATCAATGGAATGCGTCGTACAATAAAGCGCTATGTATTTTTTACCATTGTTGTTTTAGTTATGTGCATTTCGATTTAATTCATAATTTACGGAAGGTAATTTTACAGAATGTTAAGGTAAATTTGTTAGGGAAATTGCGATTATATGTCATTGATGTATATGCTTGAAAGTGTAGAAGTTTTCCCATTAGTACCATAAGAGAACCACGTACACCCCAAGATTGATTCAAGTTGGGCATATATTGTGCATATAATGATCAACACTTTAACAGTATTGCCAAACTGCTATATTAGTATGGGTACTATTAGATGCCGCGGCTTTATCTGCACCCTCTAGGTTTTAGTTACATTGTGTGTGATTTGAGGTTGTTTAGACTTTGAAGGTTCAAGTCAACATTTCTTCAGCGAATTATAAATGTTGTAGAAACGCATGTGACCTTTAATGCTTAACGCTCTAATATTTTTCGGGACTCGAAGCTACATGAAATTGTATATGCAACATTTGACATAATCTCATGATGATAATGTTCCGCTGTTCGCAGTGAAAAAAAATTAATTTATTTAATAAAAACTACTACCATTTTTTGAAGAGATTGTTTTGATGCTCATAATTATGTCTCATTTTGTCTAATAACAGAAATAATCATGGAGCAATAGAGACTAGATTTTGGATTATTAATATTTGGGAGTTAAATCACAATTTCTGCAAAAACTTTACGTTATGTGGGATTGACAATTATTTTTATACTCGCTAAGATCTGAAAATCCTGTTATTCCACATCCTTTTATTTTGAGGTTTTCTCATTTTTGGCGCCAAGAACTATCAAATTGATTTCCACTTCTCTGAAAAATTCATTTTCTAAATTAGGATCTTAATCCTGTGAATTTTCTCACTCATTGAAGTCCTGCTATTTTTCCTATTTAATGATGGTTTGTGAGAAGAAAATTGCCTGACTGACAAGTCAAAAATGACCACTAATTTATATTTTCGTTATGTAGTTATTCATGTTAGTTTACTTAGACAGTGAACATATCGATGTTCCTGTCTCTGTGAGCTGCTTTCATATTTTGAGTTACTCTCTTCATACTTCAGATTAAAGGATCTTAGAATCACTGCACATTTTTAAATTAAACAATTTTTAACCAATGATTATGGGTTTTATCCTCTTATTATTCTTAATCGATAAGTTTTTGCGTTCCTTAGCCCCTTTGTCTGCATTCAGGTTGTCCCCCTGCGTAAGTTTGGTCTTTTTGTTGGTCATACTCGTACTTGTATTCTGGGCGTCTTAAGCTGACGATAAAGCTGGTCTCCATGGAATCGTCCTATTATTAATTAATAACATGTTATTCAGTTTGGATTTCGTCTTTTACTTAATTCGACGAATCACAGTTACATGTCAGCAAATATTTTCAACATTCCGAATACTTACTGAAAAGAACTGATGAAAATATATTTATGATGAAAACAGAATGAAAAATATATAATGAAAATAAAGATTCGGCCTCCTTCAGAAATTTCGGTTGAAATAGATCCTTTATCGTCGAAAGGGGTCGATGTTATCTCTTTACGGTCAACATTTATTTCACCTTCTAAAGATATTTTTTTATAGTTACCTTCAGGCTTCAATTAAGGTAGTGGTTAGTGTCCCCCAGGTAGTGGTTAGTGTCCCCCAGGTAGTGGTTAGTGTCCCCCAGGTAGTGGTTAGTGTCCCCAGGTGAGTGGTTAGTGTCCCCAGGTAGTGGTTAGTGTCCCCAGGTAGTGGTTAGTGTCCCCAGGTAGTGGTTAGTGTCCCCAGGNAAGGCAGTCCTTATTAAGGTCTGTCTCTTATACACATCTATTGAGAAATCTTGAGTTTTCTTTTTTCAAGACACCCAATTTTGTACCTGAAAACAAAATTCAGTCAAATTCCTTGAACTGTTCTGACGTGGGGCCGCATTGAACAAGTCTTCAGAGGCTCCCATAAACTCCAACTAAAGAAAGAAAGAAATTGGTTTGCTGGCTTATTCTTTCAACCAAACCTTAGCACTGTTTTCAATTAAAGTAGAAAACTCACATCGAGTAAGAACAATTATTCATATAGCAATCAGTGACGTGTTATTCAATTATAACTCCCACAGCTGTGTAATCTACGTAATCGGTGAAATTTGTCTCTGCAATCTACCACCGGGAGGAAGCCTTTTTACTTTGATACCTGGGACAATAATAAATATGCGCTTTCGATAATTTTAAAATAAGGTCCTTATTATTGAAACTGAAATAAATATATTTCAATGAATACGGTCATATTTGTCCGGCATCAGCGTTGAAAACTAGTGGATTCACAAGATTATTCATATCATGTTATTCACATTAATTTAGGAAGGTAGCATAGTTACATTTATAAACTGATGCAGTATAACGACTGCCGATCAAGAAACGGTCAAGGCATGATTTTTACAAC
Source organism: Hyalella azteca (assembly GCF_000764305.2). NCBI lineage: Eukaryota > Metazoa > Arthropoda > Malacostraca > Amphipoda > Hyalellidae > Hyalella > Hyalella azteca. The sequence goes on along the minus strand of NW_025937516.1, from coordinate 50,322 downwards.
ATATCTAAAAAATTATTGATAGATTATTTATGAGAAGTTATTGCAGGGTCAATCTTGTATAGTAAAAACGCAACAGAATTAAGCAATGAATAATTTATTCGAAATTAATTCCACTCTCACAAGATTTCTACGGTACAGTAGCAATCGCCCTACCTGTATTCATGTTGATTCCTGTTTTTTTTCACGAATTTTTTTCAATCAGTCAATAAAATAGAACAATTATTTATATATTATTATTGTTGTTGTTAATATATTCCTTATATAGAACTCACTGCATTACACCTTACCAGGATCAAAGTTTCATTAAATAAATTCTTATCGTTGCTGCTTAACAGCAAGGATATTCAAAGGCATGAGTTAAACCGCGTCCTAAATTAACAGATCTTGATTCCGGTGAAAAATATTTCGCTTTAAAATGATATATTGATCTGAGAGCAACAAATTTATGTGCAACGAGAGCAAAAAATAAATGGCTACTCAAAACGAAAAATTATCCGTATGACGTGCCTAAAAAGAATTGTTTTCAAGTCATGAATATACTGGTACAATGGATGCAGGTTCTCGAGTCGAAGCTGTCGCAACGAGCTTACTTTAAAACCGGATTTGTAATTTTATTATTTTACGTGTCCATTAAAAAGGAAACATAAAGCTTATATAAAATAAATTTTCTATAAATAATTTCGCATTAGTTATTAGTGTGAAAGTAAAAATTTACCAAGATTTGATAATGTCGAATTGTTAAAAATTCACGGTTTGGAATTGAGTTTTTTCTCGAACATCTACACTTGCCAACCCTGGAAATTGATTTGAATTGCTAAAATTGCTAACTAAAAAGTAGAAAATAAATAAATATAAAAAATATGTTTAAAAACCACGTTTTTCTGGTTTTTACAAAACTAAAAGTAGTGAAATAAAACAAATAAAAAACTTTTAAAAACCACGTTTCCTTAACGGGCAAAAAAGAAAAACATTTACTCTTACATAACATTACATAACATTTTACATAACTTAAATGTTATGTAGGAGTAAATGTTTTTCTTTTTTGTCCGTTAAGAAAACGTGATTTTTAAAAGTTTTTTATTTGTTTTATTACCATGTTTTTCTTAGCTTCGTTTCTCGTCTATCTGTCTGTCATCAAAAATTCAAACCTTAATTTAGAGCACTTATGAAGATCATAGAATCTTGAAATTTGGCATGCATGCTTATGCTACCTAACACTTCAAGATTTGATTAATCAGAAATAATAATTGAAAAAAAAGTTAGAAAAAAATTACAGAAAACTAAAATTTCACGGTTCGGAATCGAGTTTTTTCTCGAACATCCAGACTTGCCAACCCTGGAAATTGATTAGAATTGCTAAAATTGCTAAACTAAAAAGTAGAAAATGAATAAATATAAAAAAACATTTTCAAAAACCACGTTTTTCTGGTTTTTACAAAACTAAAAATAGTGAAATAAAACAAATAAAAAAACTATTAAAAACCACGTTTTCTTAACGGACAAAAAAGAAAAACATTTACTCATACATAACATTACATAACATTTTACATAACTTAAATGTTAGTAAGAGTAAATGTTTTTCTTTTTGTCCGTTAAGAAAACGTGGTTTTTAAAAGTTTTTTATTTGTTTTATTTTACAATTGGAGCGTAGGATATAGTCTTGATGATTTTCTGCGAGTTCATATAAATAAATATTTAGGATTCTTCCTCGTTAAGAAAATAGTTAAAAAATCAATCATAATGCATTTGAAGAATTATTTATGTCCATGAATATATATATTCATAGATTCTATTTAATAATTTAGGTTATGACCTAATACACTACATAAATGTCCGCTCAAGCTTTATACCGTACAGCAATTACCTTCCTTAAATTATAAATTAAAATCAAAATGAACAAAACTACATGAACAAACAAGTAAAAACTACAATTTCTCACAACCAGAGTACCTTGACTTATTGGTAAAAAATACATAGTTTACCGTGCGACACATTCTATTGACTGATTTTCTTTAAAACTATAAGCAATGCACTACCAACATCCTTCATCAAATTAAATATCATTTGCACCGTAAACTGAAAAAACGAGTGTCTTTGACCCAGGCGGCAAGGTCAACCTAATCTTCAGCTATGAAGGTTCTAGCAATTCTTCGGCGAATTATTCAAGTTGTGTAGAGAAGCACTTGACGCATTCAATTTCATAATCTAAATTTTCTATGCCAATATTGCGTGCAAAGCGTGGAACAGCGTGAGTGCACAATTTGAGTGCGAAGTGGCATCTAGAAATGGTATATGGCCCACTCTGCCCAAATAAAGTAATAATACGACTACGTTATATTTTCATGTGAAAAATACTTATTGATGCGAGATATCCGTTAAATTGCACAAGTTACGTGGGACTAATATGAAATGATACATCGAATTTGTTCCATTTTTATGAGAAAATTTCTACTGATGTAATGTAAGCTGCTCAAATTTACAAAATGAAGACACTTGTAATCGCCTATACCATTATAGATCATACAACGTGATACCAATGTTTAGAAATCCAGTTTATTTCATAGTTTCATGAAGAAAATTAGCTTGGCTAAAAAGACTACAAATTGTAAGCGATTGATGCAGAGTATTATAATAGAATAATCATATGGTTGCAAACATAAATACTGAAAGTTTCATAGTTAAATAATGGATATTTCGAATGGAATAATGGTATCAAAAAATTGTTCAGTTATTTCCTTTCAGAATAAAATAGCAAATTGTGTAGTAACCGATACGTTTTAAGTCTCCTCAAGTGCATTTATGGCAACACTTCTCCAATAAGGTCAAATGTGCCATACACATGAGTGCGCTGTCACCGTCTCTTAATCTATAAAAGCCGCAGCATCGCCAGGACCACAAAGAGACGTCACAGGTCTACTCCAGGCATCAGGGTCCCTTTGAGAAGATTACGAAGTTTGCTTCCTAGTAACGTCATTGAGATGGCAAAATACATCCCAACCTTCTTCGTTGTGGCGATGATCGTCCATTCGCTGCTGGCGCATCCCCTGAATTTGGAAGAACTTGTACCTTCGGAGGAAAGTTCGATTATAAGTCAACAAGGTTCAACATATAGCCCTTTGGAATCGGATACCGGAAATGAAAACGAAGTTGACCTAAACGACATCATAATTTCGTTGAATGGAGCTGATAATAACGCCATCATAATACCGGAATTAGTTCGTCCCCTACTTCCGATCATAATAGGAGAGGGAATTAAAATTGTGGGGGGAGTAATTGAAAGAGCTCTAGGGTCTGGGAAGAAAGTACCAGTTCGAAAGCCTCCGAAGAAAGGGCAGAGAGAAGTGAAAAAACCTGTCAAGAAACCCGTTGGCTAAAATATATGTTCTCTAAAATAATAATGAGGTAAGTTTCTAGCAAATAGATTTCAATATTTATCCAACTTTCCTCTTTTTGGTAAGTTGATGAAACAAATTGTAATTTTTCATTTTCAACTACTAATAAGCATTATCAATCTTTCAACAATTAACAATCATCCTATATCTTTAATAAAATCATTTTTTAATAAATTAAATCACTTTAATCAGTTGATAATAAATTGATCAACGTTCAGATAAAAATAAAAACAGAAACAAGAGTATGCTAATTTGATTTAATATTAATTTAATTTGTGCCTGAATTGTTTCAGTTGCTGATGAACTGGAATGACTTCGCTGCTAATTGACCCATGGAGCCGTCAACATCACGGCGAACATCTTGGAAAGTCAACTAATGAAAATATTCCTAACAAAACTTTATGTTTAAGTTGTAACCGAATATATTTTTATGCACTACACATTGCATAATGTCCATGTTCTTCGGGTCATCCTACCATCAAATTAATTGCTCAACAATATTTTGCTATAAGTAGAAATAATTTATAAGTGGTTATTATTGTCACAATATCCGCAACATAAATCAATATGATGGTATAAATGACTATGTGTTTTAATGGAATGGTATCTTAATTCTTAAGAAGTCAAATAAAAATCCATTTTTCCGATTAACAAGATTACCTTATGACATCATAATTGATATTTTCCGTTTATTTTTCCGATCCGTGAAGACAATTTGATTTTCTTTGGTTAGAATAACTAGCTAGACTGGCGAATTTCAGTTAATTCATTTCAGTTGTTCAGTCGCACATTAAAAATATTATATGTGGCAAGAGTTTTTTTCAGTTTTCTAAACATCAGTGGCAAGACATGTTTTAGTTCATTAATGTTCATGTATGTGAAATTTCTTTCCTATAAATATATGTCTGCACCCAATTTCTTTCAATTCCTGAAATTTTGGCAGCGCTTGAAAAAAAAAACGATTTGTTTGCACATTGGAAAAATTACTTGATAACCTAATGTATATTAAATCATCACTACGACATTACGCTTTGTAATCGACATGCTTTGGTGGAAGTGGCCCTAGAAGACCTGCAATGCTGCCATGCAACACTCGATTAAACGGCGGGATTTAGCCTATCGGAACTTCTCAGCCCACAAAAAAATAAGATATAATCAGAATAAAAAATAATTTGAGAACTTAATGATGCGAATGTGGCAGTCTATATAATCTAAAGCATTGCCAATGAGCTCGGTCCCAAGTGATGTAATTCTCGAAGGCAAGTGCGTTCGCAACGGAGATGCAATGAGTTTTCATTGCTTATAACATGTTCAAAAATTACGGTGCCAAAATGTAAGCTATTTCCCCTATTTTATCCAACCCTGTATCTCCAACCAAATAATTTATATATTTGGATTTGGTTTAAATTATTTCTCTTCTTTAAAAACAGGAAAATTTCAATTCTAATACTTTAATAAGTTATTTAGCTGCACCGACCAGATTATTGAGAAACGAATTCTAATTTCATTTGTTGTCAAATAAATGAAGATAAAATGGCAACTCAAAGAGAAATGCAGAGTTAAGAGCAGGAGCACTCAGGCTGCATGTTCAATCCTCGCGAAATCCCAATTTGTAATGAATAAAATAATGACTGCCTTGTTCAGTTTAGAAGGTTTGCCAATGTTGACCAGAGCCCATACTTTCAAAAAAGTTAAGAGATCGTAAGTTCATCAGCCAATCATTGACGGCCTTTCAAGCAAAATCCACCAATCATAGACCAGAAAATAGAGCGTAAGTACTTACGTTCACTTCGCGAGTTTTGAAAGTATGGCCCCTGAGCACAACATGAGTCGAAAATGTGTATTCTGAACTAGGTGGTCACGGCGACCGACAGAAACACCTTATAGGTATTCTATTTTGCTTGCAGGATCGCTTCAGGTTCAAATTTTGAATTTTCAGTTGTTTACATTTCGGTACTTACTCGACATTTTCCTGCAGTGGATTTTAAAATAGACGCGGTTCATTCCGCTAGGAAATGTTAAGCTGAAATTATAAAGTTCTTGACCTCGGTTCAAAGGCTAATTCCACATTAACAAAGTTTAATATTAGGTTAAACTTCCCTCTCTGAGTTTTAATAAAGATTCATTATGTGAGACAGACATATTCTGCATACAATCAGTCTCATGCACATCCTAAACTAATGCTGAGCTTTGACAGCAAAGAAAAAACTCATAAGGTTTTCAGAGAATTCTCTTGAATTAAAAAGTCATCTTGTTAATCTGAAAAAAAATGTACGAAATGCAATATGAATTCAATGAGTAGAGCTGCAAAATCTACTGCTATGGTGTCTGCAAAATAGTATTGATTATTACAGAGCTGGGCAGCGCTACTTTGAAATGTAGCGGAGCTACCGCTACCGCTACATGCTTTAAATGTTGCGGGCGCTACCGCTACACCCACTAGATTGTAGCGGGCGTTACCGCTACCGCTACAGTAAAATGTAGCGCCGCTACATTAGCCACTACAGTGGCCAAAATTATTGGAAATCTCTAAATATTTATTGTTCTGCTATTGGGATTTACTCATAAACATTTAATGATAATAAAACATTGTCAAAACATATCAATGCAACATTATTGCAATTAACCAAACTGAAATAGTACGGGTTGGATACAGTTAACAAAAGTTAGTTATTTTTATGTTTTACCTTCCTTACATGGATGTCTACTTTAATCTACGAATCTCAAAAATTATCCACAAATACATATAAAAAATCAGTCTTTTATTTGTATATATATATGTGGTTAATTTTTGAGATTGGTAGATTAAAGTAGCTGAGAAACTAGTTACCTTTCTGTCAAAGACGGACATCATTGATAAGCTCTAAAGAACAATACCACAAGCTCTGACCAAAGCACCAGATGCCCAAGAAGGCTGGTGCTAAAAAATTCAACGAGTTCAACGAGTATTATGTATTGGAATTTCGCGAGGCTTGGACATGCGACCTGAGTGCTCCTGCTCGTAACTTTGCACTTCCCTTTGAGTTGCCATTTTATCTTAATTTATTTGATACAAAAATCAGTTAGAATTCGTTTCTTAACTGTCTGGTCGGTTCAGAATAAATAATTTATGAAAGCATTCGAATTGAAATTATACTGTTTTCAAAGGAGAGAAATAATTTAAACCAAATCCAAGTATATAAATTATTTGGTTGTATATGCATTTACATTACAGGTTAAATGCTACATTATAGCTATCTTACCTGAGGTAAGTTTATGGCATTAATTTGCCAACGAGACCAAAGATGTGCTTTGATTGAAAATTAAGCGAATATTATAAATTATTATCATTTATTTCGTGAGATATTATCTTTCATATCATTTTAAATTATGAATACACTAAAAAGAAATTGAAGCGTGCACCTTTAACATGCCGATAATAGGTAAACTGTAGTTGCGAGAATTTTCGAGGGCAACTCAGAGTTTTAAAGAATAGATACAAGTAATGTCACCCAATAACCATACATTAAGTTACTGTAACGGAATGGTAAAAATTTATTCATATCTCATGCTAAAAATGTTTCCATTTTCATTTAGATCTTTCCATACTTTAGGTTATGCAAACATCCGGGCTTCATTCATTCATGTTTTAGTTACGCGCTGGTAAGGACTACAGGGGCACAACGCAAATGTACAGACATGTTTTACTGAATATATTGTGAATAATCAGTGTTTTATATGAACTGAAACCTTTTCACGACCGTGTCGAGATACTACAATGGTAAAGAGGTAGTCCCCCAGCATTACAATTTCGTATCTCTTGACGTTTGAATTAAAACACGTGCATTAATTAATGTTGTTACATATTATAGATTGTTTTCAAGTAGAATAATCTGAACACCGCTCCTATATTTGTATGGAGGAGCTTGTCACTGCATAATTGTACCTAATCCTACGTCTTTGTGTCACTACTAAACGTCTGCACTTGTGTCTGAAAAAGCAACCATGATATATAAAAGTACGTACATATAGGTATTATCAGCAGACGAGCAATTTGAAGAGCGTTGTTATGGCATTCCTCTCTCCGAGCGTTTTTATTTTACTGTGTTGCAATGTTATTTAATATAAGTGTCATCGTTGTAACCTATTTTACAACTCTGCTAAGATTATAGTAAGCCTTCACCTACTGCGTTTGTATCTCTTGTTGAATCTTCGTTGCGAACGCACTTGCCTTGAGAGTTACATCAGTTGCGACCGAGCTCATTGCGACCGAGGTCACGAATTAAAAAAAATTGGGTGCAGACATATATTTAGAAGAGAGAAATATCAAATACACGTTAAAAATATCAAATACATATTAAAGAACGAAGACTTTTCATTGCCATTAATGTTGAGAAAAACAAAACGACTCTCGCCACAAATAACAAATTTAATGTGCGACTGAACAACTTAAACAAATTAACTGAAATTCGTCAGTTTAGCTACTTCCTCTAACCAAAGAAATTCAAATTGTCTTCACGGATCGGATAAATAAACGGAAAAAATTAATTATGATATCATAAGGTAATTCTGTCAATCGGAGAAATGGATTTCCGTTTGACTTCTTAAGAATTAAGATACCATTCCATTAAAATACATAGTATTTTATACCACAATATTGATTAGTTTTGCGGATATTGTGACAATGATAATCATTTATAAATTATTTCTACTTAGAACAAAATAATGTTGAGCAATTAATTTGATTGTTTTGGATGACAATGAACATAAACTTTAACATAAACATGGCCCGAAGAACATGGACATTATGCAATGTGCAGTGCGTAAAAATATATTCGGTTACAACTTAAACATAAAGTTTTGTTCGGAATCTTTTCATTAGTTGGCTCTCCAAGCAGATGTTTGACGGCTCCACGGGTCAATTAGCAGCGAAGTCCTTTCAGTTCATCAGCAACTGAAACAATTCAGACACAAATGAAATAAGTATTGAATTCAATTAAAGTAACATACTCTTGTATCTGTTTTTCTTTGTATCAAAACGTTTATCAATTCTAGGTTATTTTATGAGAGATATAAGACGATTGTACAGTTGAAAATGCTTATTTGTTATTGAAATTAAAAATCTGAATTTATTTCATCAACTTACAATTAAGAGGAAAATTGTTTAAATATTTAAAATTATTTCCTAGAAACTTACCTCATTATATTTCTAGAGCACGTATAATCTAGCCAAAGAGTTTCTTCCAGAATCTTTTCACTTCTCGGTACACTTTCTTTTGAGGCACTACAACAGCTTCTCTAATTACTTTCTTCAGGGCTTTCTCTACCTCTTTTATTATGGGCGGCGGTAGGGTAATTACTTCCTTGATGACGTCATTATCAGTTCCATTCAACGAATTTATGACGTCGTCTAGGTCAACTTCGTCTTCATTTTCGGTATCCGATTCCAAAGAGTTATCTGTTGAACCTTGTTGACTTATAATCGAACTTTCCTCCGTACCCGTGGGTACAAGTTCATCCAAATTCAGGGGATGCGCCAGAAGCGAATGGACGATCATCGCCACAACGAAGAAGATTGGGAAGTATTTTGCCATCTCAATGACGTTACTAGGAAGCAAAATTCGCAATCTTCTCAAAGGGACCGTGATGCCTGGAGTAGACCTGTGATGTCTCTTTGTGGTCCTGGCGATGCTGCGGCTTTTATAGCTCAAGAGACGGTGACAGCTCACTCATGTGTATGGCACGTTTGATCCTTTCCGAGAAGCGGTGCCATAAATGCAGTTAAAAAAATTAGGGTGCTTATACTTTTATCATCATAAACGCAACCATTAACATTATGTTGCTGGTCCTCTCATGGGAGAAATTTATTTACGCTTTATCGTATATAAATTTTAATTACAGGCGGACTAAAAATTGGACTACCTTAATAAGGACTGCCCTTATTCATTTACGGAACTGAATGTACTAGGTTAAAAAAAAAAAACTGACCAACCAGACCACGCTGGCTCTCAGACGGGACTAAACATGTATCGGTTAATACGGAATTTGCTATTTTATGCCGAAAGGAAAACACTAAACAATAATAGTTTCAGTTATTTGTTGTAACAATATTGAATGTTTCAGTATTTATGCATACAACCATATGATTATTCTATTACAATACTCTGCATCAATCGCTAACAATTTGTAGTCTTTTTAGCCAAGCTAATTTACTTAATGAAACTATGCAATAAACTGGATTTATAAACATTGGTATCACGTAGTATGATCCATAATGGTATAGGCGATTACAAGCGTCTTCATTTTGTAAATCTGAGTTGCTTACCGTACATTACATCAGTAGAAATTTTCTCAAAAAAATAGTAAAAATTTGATGTATCATTTCATATTAGTCCCACGTAACTTGTGCAATTTAACGAATATATCACATCAATAAGTATTTTTCGTATGAAAATATAACGAAGTCTTATTATTACTTTATTTGAGCCGAGTGGGCCGTATACCATTTCTAGATGCCACTTCGCACTCAAATTGTGCACTTATGCTGTTGCACGTACGTGAAGTCACGGACGGACAGACGGACAGACAGACAGACGGACATGGCGAGCACAATAGTGCATTTTTTCTATAAAGAGAAAATGCGCTAAAAACGGCCAAGTCCACAGATAAAAAGGACTATAATTCAAAATATTCTGGTAACTTTGTAGGCTCCGGTGCGAAAATTAAATTTTATTTCTATCGTACATTTTGGAATTTAATGCGGTAGTACTGCCATTATAAATTTTTGTCGATATATGCAATTAAAAAAAACTAAATTGCGGAATTTGTCAGGAAAAAGACTCTGTAACCCACCGTTGGGTCGTGTCTCACTTAACGACTACACAATGTGGGAAATGCAGAACTTTGAGCGATTTTTGCAGCCTATTGGGATCCAGTTTATTGCATAGTTTGTTGAAGTAAATTGACATGGCTAAAATGACTGAAAATTGTAAGCGAGTGATGACAAAGTATTGTAATAAAATAATCATATGATTGCAAACATAAATACTGAAACTTTCATAGTTAAATTATGGATATTTTAAATGGAATAATAGAATAAAAAATTGTTCAGTTATTTCCTTTCGGAATAAAATAGCAAATTTCGTAGTAACCGTTACGTGTTTAATCCCGACTGAGCGTCAGCGTGGTCTTCTTCTTAAATCAAAGTTTATGGGAGCCTCTGAATACTAGTTCAATGTGGCCCCATGACAGGACGGTTTAAGGAAATTACGGTGTTAGTAAGTAGCTCCTTCGCCGGCTCAACGCCTCGGAGCGAGACAGCAATGTACAGCATCCACGGGCACTTAAAATTTGAGAACGATGACGTGGCAGCCGGCTGAAGCCGGCTTTCGTCATGGGAGCTCAACACAGCACACCTTCCGCTTCAGCGGTCAGAACAGAACTCCGTCAGCGTGGTCTGGCTGGTTAGTTTGAACCTAGTACATTCAGTTACGTAGGTGAATAAGGGGAATTTTGAGTCCTCCCTGCAATTAAATTTTCACACAACTAGAGTACTAATTTGTGAAAATTAGTAGGTCATATACATTTGTTTACGTATAAACGATAGAGAGCAAATAAACTTTTCCCACGTGAAGACCATCATCATAATGGTAATGGTTGCTTCTAAGATACTAAAAGTATAAGCACAATAGTTTTTTTACCTTCTCAAGTGCATTTATGGCGACACTTCTCCAATAGGGTCAAATGTGCCATACACACGAGTGCGCTGTCCCAGTTCTGTTAAGCTATAAAAGCCGCAGCATCGCCAGGACCACAAAGAGACATCACAGGTCTACTCCAGGCATCACGGTCCCTTGAGAAGATTGCAAGTTTTGCTTCATATTAACTTCATTGAGATGGCGAAATACTTCCTAGTCTTCTTCGTTGTAGCGATGATCGTCCATTCTCTTCTGGCGCATCCCCTGAATTTGGAAGAACTTGTACCCTCGGGTACGAACGCTCAGGAAAGTTCGATTAAAAGTCAACAAGATTCAACAGATAACCTTTTGGAATCGGATACCGAAAATGAAGACGAAGTTGACCCAAATAACGTCATAATTTCGTTGGATGGAAATGATAATGACGGAGCCACGGGAGTAGTTGTTGCCCTACTACCGTACATTTTACCTGAAGTGAAAAGATTCATCAAGAAAATCTTTGGTTAGAATATATTTGCTCTAGAAAAGCAATGGGGTAAGTTTTCAGGAAATACCTTAGAATATTTAAACAATTTTCCTCTTACTTGTTAATTTGATGAAACAAAGTTTGATTTTCAATAACTATATAATAACCATCATCAACTGTACAATCATTTTATAGAAGCAATAACTTGGAATTGTTAAACGTTTTGATACAAAGAAAGGCAGAAACAAGAGTATATTACTTTAATTTAATTTCTTAATAATTTCATTTGTACCTAAATTGTTTCAGTTGCTGATGAACTGGAAGGACTTCGCTGCTAATTGACCCGTGGAGCCGTCAAACATCTGCTCGGAGAGCCAACTAACGAAAAAAAAAAATCGAACGAAACTTTATGTTTAAGTTAATTGTAACCGAATCTATTCTAAAGCACTGCACACTGCACAATGTCAATATTCTTCGGGCCATCCAATACCATCAAATTAATTGCTCAAAAATATTTAGTTATAAGAATAAATAATTTATAAGTGATTATTATTTTCACAATATCCGCAATATAAATCAATATTACGGTATGAATGACTATATGTGTTTTAATGGAATCGTATCTCAAGTCTGAAAAAATCAAACGAAAATCCATTTCTCCTATTAACAAGATTACCTTATGACATCATAATTGATATTTTTCTGTCCATATTTCCGATAGTTGGAAACAATTTGATTTTCTCTGATTCGAAGAACTAACTTAACTGGCGAATTTCACTTAATTCATTCCCGTTGTTCGGTCGCATATTACAATTATTACAGTTCAGTTGTTCAGTATTTAATTCAGTTGTTCAGTCGCACATTAAAATTATTATATGTGGGGAGAGTTCCCTAAACATTTTAATGCAATGACAAGCTTTAGTTCGTTCTTGTACATGTACTTGAAATTTCTTTCCCACAAATATATGTCTGAACCCAAATCTTTTCAATTCATGAAACTTCGGCAGCGTTTGAAAAAATGAAAGTATTTGTACATTGGGTGTGTACATTTAATTGTGTACATTACTGACGATTGGGTATGTACATTACTTAATGTACATATAATCGTCACTACGACAGTGCACTATGTAATCAACATGCTTCTTGAGTGGAAGTGGTTCTAGATGACCTGCAATTAATGCCATCATGCTACACTCGATTAAAGGGCGGGTTTTAGCCTGTTGTAATTTCTTTACGCACAAAATAATAAGAAAGAATGGGATTCAAAGATTATTTGAGAACATGGCGATACGAATGTAGATGTCCATATAATTGAAAACGTTGCCAATGAGCTCGGATTGCAATGCCAATGACAGCTAGATTGCCAATGAGCTCGGTAGCAACTGATGTAACTCACATTAAAGGCAGGTGCGTTAGCAACGGTGATTCAACAAGAGATACAAACGCAGCAGTTGAAGGCTTATTATTGTCTTAGAAGAGTTGTAAAATACGTCACAACGATGACCCTAATCTTAAATAACATTGCAACATAGCAACGCAGTGAAACAAAAACGCTTGGATAGAGGGAAACCAGAACAATGCTCTTCAAATTGCTCGTGTGCTGAAAATAACTATGCATTTATTTATATATGTCATGGTTACTTTTTCTGACACAAGTAGAGACGTATGGTTTAGTGATACAATGAAGTAGGATTAGGTACAATCATGCAGTGACAAGCTCCTCTATACAAATGTAGGAGCGGTGCTCAAATTATTCTACTTTAAAACAATCAATAATATGTAACTACATTATTGCACGTGATAATAACATTAATGCACGTGTAAACGCCAAAAGATACAAAATTGTAAGTTAATATGGGGTTATTGGGTGGCATTGCTTGCATATTTGTTTTAATTATGGGTTGCTCTTGAAAATTCTTGCAACTATAGTTCACCTATTTTTATTTGTAAAAAGTTTGTCATTTATAGGTCATTGGTTAGGATATAGACCAAAAAATTAACTGAAAATATCTGTGCAAGGATAAGATATCAATCAGCAGCAACACTAAACAATAAAAAATAAAAATATTTAACGTTTTCATTGTTTGTAACATGTTAAAAATTACGATATCTAAATGCCAGCTATTTTTCTCATTTTGTCCAACCCCTGTTTATCCAAATAAATACTTTATACATTTGGATTTGGGTTAAATTATTTATCTTCTTTGATAACAGGACAATTTAAATTCGAATACTATAATAAATTATTTAGCCTGAGCCGACCGGAAAATAATTAAAAATCGAATTCTAATTGTATTTTTTATCAACGAATGAAGATAAAAATGGCAACTCAAAGAGAAATGCAGAGTTAAGAGCGGAAGCATTCAGGCTTCATGTTCAATCCTCGCGAGATCCCAATTTATAATGAATAAAGTAATGACTGTCTATCAAGCTTCAAGGCTTGCCAGTGTTGATCAGAGCACAACATGCGTCGAAAATGTGTATGCTGGCCACGGCGACCAACAGAGACGCCCAACAGGTATTTTATTTTGCTTGCAGGATCGCATCAGAATCAAATTTTTAATTTTGAATTGTCTACGTTTCGTTATTTTCCGGACATTTTCTTTTGGTGGATTATAAGACTGACGAGGTTTATTCCGCTAGAAAATGTTGAGCATGAAGCATACAGTATTTGACTTCGGTTCAAAGGCTAATTCCACCTTAACAAAAATTAATAATATTTTAAACTTCTCTCCCTGAGTTTTAATAAATCTTCGTTAAGTGAGACAGACATATTCTGCATAATAACCAGTTTCATGCACATCTTAAACTAACACTGAGCTCTGACAGCAAAAAAAAACATACTAAGGTTTTCAAAGAATTCTCTTGACTTAAAAAGTCATCTTGCTAATCAGAAAAAATATACGAAATTCTCTATGAATTCAATGAGTAGAGCTGCAAAATATGCTGCCCAGGTGTCAACAAAATAGTATTTATTAATCATGATATTGTCATCGTATCCCATCATTAATAATAATAAACAGCTCTCAAATGCTTTTTATCAGTTCAGTACATATAGGCGTGCCAGAGCTCAAAGCTTTGATTAACCTGCTGGTTAAGATGGCTGGTCCCACCGTCCATGCAGCAAAAATAAGAATTGCGATTTCTCTCTACTTTCAATTGTGATGTAGTTTATCTTTATACTGGAAGGGACAGCTGATCGAACATGATTGTTACTTGGTTACGAACTTACGAAAACGGAGCAAGAACAAGAGGGCGGTTAAGCAAAGCAAAAATTGAAGCAGTGAGTTACGAGTTCGAGACCGCAACAAGCTGTGGATGCTCTGCGGTGTTAAGAATCGGCGACAAGCTTTCGGGCTAATAAACGCTGAAACCGCTATATAAACCGCTATATAATATTTTTAATTCAAAGGATTTCATCATTGGGAAATTTAACTAAAACATTACTCTTCTCGAAGTAATTTTAATTTTTAATTTAACAACTGCATGTTGTTAAATAACATGCACTTCATGAAATATGTTGACAAAAATAACAATGTTCACGAAATATATTGAATTCATTTTTTATTCGTCTAATATCGGTTTAATTTCTCAAGTGCAAATTGAATCTAGGATGGAAAGAAAGTTTTCTAGAAATCCAAGAGATGCCTCATGTGCCAATATATTCAAACCATGATCAATTTATAATTTTGTCTTATGTTGACTGTTGCTAACGTTTCCACATGAAAAATAATAAAATAATATATATGACTATGTACAGCTTCGTTTACATAAGTTTGCCCTTTAGCGCTACCAGTACGACTCAATCATTTTCTACGAAATCAATAGAAAGCACAATTTAGATGTGAGCCTATATAGAAATTTTCACATTTTCCCGAGCTTTCGTTCACATCTGCCTCTAAGAGGATTTTTTGCGGCCTAGTAAGAATGAATCACCAGAATCATTTTACGGCCTTCAGTAAACGAATCACCAGTTTTTTTACATAAATCTGAGGCTAACTCGTCACTTGAGTTGGGATTCAGCAGATTAGTAGTATAGTATAGTATAGTATAGTATCTTCGGCATTAAATAAATAGGCCTGGATAGGCCTACCATTTATTTTTTCCCATTGAGTCACGGTACTCTGGTCGTGAAAAATTGTAGTTTAAATTTGTTTGTTATTTTAGTTATGTTCATTTCGATATAACTCAGAATTTACGGAAGGTAATTTTGCGGAATGTTAAGGTAAATGTGAAAGGAAAATTGCGATTTATATGTCATTGATGTATATGCTTGAAAGTGTAGAAGTTTTCCCATTAGTACCACAAGAGTACCACGCACACCCCAATATTGATTCAAGTTGGGCATATATTGTGCATATAATGATCAACACTTTAACAGTATTGACAAACTGCTATATTAGTATGGGACTATTAAATGCCGCGGCTTTATCTGCACCCTCTAGGCGCAGATAAAGCTGCACCTTTAGTTACATTGTGTGTCATTTGAGATTATTTAGACTTTGAAGGTTCAAGTCAACATTTCTTCAGCGAATTGTCAATGTTGTAGAAACGCAAGTGACCTTTGATGCTTAACGCTCTAATATTTTTCGGGACTCGAAGCTACATGAAATTGTATATGCAACATTTGATCATAATCTTGTGATGATAATGTTACGCTGATCGCGGTGAGAAAAATTTATTTATTTCATAAAAACAACAACCATTTTGTTCAAAAGATTGTTTTGATGCTCATAATCATGCCTCATCTTGTCTAATAACATAAATAATCATGGCGCAGGAAAGACTATAGATTTTGTATTATTATTATTTGGGAATTAAATCTCAATTTCTGCCAAAACCTTACTTTATGTGTGATTGATAATTAGTTTTATACTCGCTGACATCTTAAAATCCTGTTATTCCACATCCTTTTATTTTGAGGTTTTCTCATTTATGTTCATGTAACTGTTAAATTATTGTATATGTAACTATTAAATTATTGATATAATTTTGTTAATATCTAATCCTTTACGGCTGTTTTTTTTGTGTAGGAGATGAATTTGGTGTTGTAGTAAAAAATTTGCAACTCGACGTTCAGGTCTAGCTGAAATTCATTTCTTATTTCTTTGTAACTCAAAACGGGGTTGGTAACATCGTCAAGTAAGCCAGTTCAGAACATTTCTCAGAATACAATTCAAGATTAGGGTCAAGTGCGCAATAAACACGCGCTAGAATGTATAGCAGGTTATGTATATACGCTGAAACATTAGCTATATAAGCCGAAACATTATATAGAGCCCTCGCAGATCTATTCCGAACATCACGGTAGCAAACTTATAGGGTTTACTACAAGAATATTCCTTAATTTCAACTCATCGTCAGATTATTGAGATGGCAAAAAACATCATCTTCTTCTTTGCTGCCGCAATGGTCGTTAATACCATTCTCGCACAGCCTCTGAAACTCGGAGATAGTCAACTCACTTTGACAGACTTTCAGGAAGATTTATCTGCCGAGTCTACAAGTCAAGAAATTTCAGGCGATCCTTCAGTTCCACCAACTGGAATCAGAAGCGAAGTGAAGACAAAAATTGACCTAGTTCCTATTATTGAAGATGGCAAGGACCAAGTTTTCAATAATGTTATAATCCCAACCCCCTCGCCTTCAGACAGAAAGGACGCTGCTAAAAAAATTATAAAAGCCGTAGTGAAAGTGGCAGAGAAGATCGGCAAAGAAGTGAGAAGATTCTGGCGCAGAGTATTTGGCTAGCTGGAGTTGGCTTGAAAAAGTAACTTGTCGCGTAAGTATCTGAAACATCGTCTGGAAAATCCAAAAATATTGCCCGTTTTTGTGTTCAAATGATTTGAGACTATATACTCACAGATATATACAAAAATTTAATGAAATAATTAGTCATAAAAATTATTTAAAGTTTTTGCACAATTTTTCAGCGACTGCATGTGGACTCGGATCTCATAGTTCGCCCGGCACAGCGGAGTGGTACTTCAGTCAATGACAAGCTTACTTCATAAGTTTAAGAGAAAATTTTGAGTTCTATCTTGCTTACTACTAATGTTTCTCGTTAGAATAAATAGCATACAATATAGAGTTACACAATGTGGTTGATATTGTACCTCATTCTGAATGCTGGCTAATTAAACTTATATTTAAATATGTAGGTACATATATACACATAAATATGCAACACACAAATAATATATATACATTTTGTATCGTACAGAAGTGTGTGTTCAAAACTGCTGGAAATGACAAACTTGTCAATTTTTCATTTTTGGCCCTGTAATTTAGCTCTCCATTTATATATAGCGATATTCATAATTACAAATCAATTATGTAATTTAATTTGCACTTTTTACAGTTTGCTCTGATTTACCATAATTCTAAGAACCCGATAGGTTAAATGATAATGTTGGCGGCAAGAAGCTAATAAATTGATTTCCGCTCCCTGAAAAATTCATTCTATAAATAATGTTATTTTTAACTTGAATAAATGGTAAATTAATCCCGTGAATTTTTTCACCTATATGTAGGTCCTGCTATTTTTCCAACTTAATGATGGTTTTTGAGAAAAAAATTGCTTGACTGGCAAATCAAAAAATAACCAGTAATTTATATATTCATTTCGTTAGTTTATTTTAATTGACACTGAACAAATCGATGTCCCTCTTTTCGGGAGATATTTTTATATTTAGAGCTACGCCTTTGACACTTCAGGTTTAAGGATCTCGGAATCGCTGTAAATTTTTAAAGTATACTTTTTCTAACCAATTATTATGGGTTTACCCACTAGATATTGTTAATCGACAAGTTTTTGCGTTCTTTAGCCCCCATTGTCTGGCATTTAGGTCTTTCCCCCTGCGTAAGTTTGGACTTTCTGTTGGTGATACAGTATATTGTAGAAAACTTTAGCGCGACCTCCCTTTTCAGTGGAAGGAAAATTGAATCAACAACAATTAAAGATGGAAAGAAACGTCTCAAAGTTAATTATTTATTCATTCTTAACTGTGTTCATGGGAACACAAAAATAATCATGCGAAGAATGAATTTGACCGAGCTGCTGCCCGGTAGAAGTCCTCAGAAAATCGGGAGCAAGAGCTTCACCTGGCCAGCGAAAGCCAGCCAGGATAGCGCAGAGAAACTGAAGCGCTAAGCTCCGTGCCGCCCATCCTGTCAAAATAAATGTCAACTGCTATGAATGAAAAGAAAACAAACTTATGTAATAGAGAATTGGCGCACGCTGAATATTAGGGTCCAAATGTTGTGAACTGTTTAAATTCACGGACCTAGCAGCTGTGCGCTAAAAGTTGTATAGTCATCTTAAAAATAAGAGGCTATGAATAAATTGGTATCTAATAAACATATGATCAGTTGGAAGACAGGAGGTTTTTATTATTTGGGTTAAGAGTAGTGAAGTGGAAACGGTTATCCAAAATTGAAACCCGCAGGAGCCACAAATTTCCACGACACCCTGAGCTTTAGTGACGGACAACCAACTTGCAGCAACCGGTCCTCGCCTCAGCTCTTGCAGAGACCCGTCCTCCGTAAGAAGACGAGCTGATGCCGCAGTCCCCAGATCGTCCCAACACCTCGCGGCCGCCACCTCAGACGAGACGCACGCTAGAGGTCTCACTCCATAGGGACGATGAAGCAGACGAAAAATGAAGGTGTGGCGTCTTTGGCAGTCGTAAAGAATCTGATTCTCGGGTTGTCTCTGAATCTGACTAGAGGTTGGAGTTATCTTTTGTCTTCAAATGCGGATTTGAAGAATTGCGGAATCTGTCCACACCAGTGCAAGAAATGTTCAGAAACTGTAGCCGGCCAGAACTGAGATTTTAATGCAGTGAAAATAAATAACATGGTGGGCTTCGAACATAAATACCAAGCTATGGAAAAATAGTGTAACTAATACCCTTGACAACGAGCGTATCTGTTGAAGAGTAAATCTAATAAATAGTCTTCGTTGAAGATGAATAAAGAAACAATAATACGATATATCAATTATTCAAATAATAAAAAGGAACCTATTAGAGCTTAAATGGAAGAGATTTCTCATCTCAATAACCGAGTTTTGTGTTAACTTGAAATGCTCCGTTTTCAAGAGGAAATTTTCGATAGAAGAAAGGAATTGCAGGATATTGAATCCATTTTTGTTTAATAACTCATGCTATCAGTTGAGTTTTTCCGAGATGCCAGACACCTTATTCCGCGCCAGCACAGACCAGACTTCGGTGTTGGTTGAATTTTGTGGTGTCATTTTCGGTACACTTCGCTTGCTTTTATTCTGTTTTTTTTCTGTTTTTTAGATGGCTTTGCTTGAAGTGCAGTGATAATAAATAGTGATAAAATAATAGTGATTATTTTCATTTATCAAACATGGCTGAGGCAAGTGACCGTCTACTTATAAAGAGATTTATAGTTAAACTATAAAGTTTGATATCAAGAGTCGTCTCTACATTGATGGTTTGCTCATCAACAAGCGGACACGGTTGTATTCATTTCTGTTATGGAAGATTTTTTTTATGGAAGATGTCGGAGGCTTTATCCGCGAAAGTATTCCTGTAGATTATTGTGGAACGTGAACAAATAACGGAATGAGAAGAATATAAATATGATGCCCTTGATACAAAGCACCCTTAGTAGGCGCTTCGTGTAATGTAGACTCCACAATGTGGGAAATGCAGAACTTACCAGTAGTTTGAGATCCAGTTTATTGCTCCCAGTAGTTTCTTGAAGTGAATTGACTTGGCTAAAAAGACTAATAATTGTAAGCGATTGTTGGATTGTTGAAATAATTATCTGGTTGCAAAAATAAATACTGAAACTTTCATAGTTGAATTATGGATAATTTAAATGGAATAATAGAATCAAAAATTTTTTCAGACGTTTCATTTCGGAATAAAATAGCAAATTTCGTAGTAACCGGTACGTGTTTAGTCCCGGCTGAGCGTCAGTGTGGTCTGACTGGTCAGTTAGAACCTAGTACATTCAGTTCCGTAAATTAATAAGGTAAAATTTTTAGTCCTCCCTGCAATTAAATTTTCGCACCACTAGAGTACTAATTTCTGAAAATGAGTAGTACCCATACATTTGCACAACGTTTATACGTTAGAGCACAAGTAAATTTTTCCTACGTGAAGACCATCATCATAATGGTAATGGTTGCTTATAATATACTAAAAGTATAAGCACTATAATTTTTTTTACCATCTCAAGTGCATTTAGGGCAACGCTTCTTCAATAGGGTCAAATGCGTCATATACATGAGTGCGCTGAATTTCATGAATTTCATGAATTGGAAGAAATTGGACGCAGACATATATATATTTATAGAAAAGAAATTTCACATGCATGCATATTCAGGAGCTAAAACTTGTCATTGCCTTTGATTTTAAGGAAAACAAAACAATTATCGTCACATATAATAATTTTAATGTGCGACTGAACAACTGAATTAAATACTGAACAACTAAACTATAATAATTTTAATGTGCGACTGAGCAACTGAAACGAATTAACTGAAATTCGACAGTTTAGCTACTTCTTCTAATCAAAGAAAATCAAATTGTCTTCACGGATCGGAAAAACAATCAGAAAAAATTAATAACGATGTCATAAAGTAATCCTGTCAATCGGAGAAATGGATTTCCGTTTGATTTCTTAAGACTAAAGATACCATTCCATTAAAATACATGGTCATTTATACTACCATATTGATTTAAGCTGTGGATATTGTGACCATAATAATCACTTATAAATTATTTCTACTTAGAACAAAATAATGCTGAGAAAAATTCATTTGATGGTATAGGATGGCCCGAAGAACATGGACATTATGTAATGTGCAGTGCATAAAAATATATTCGGTTACAACTTAAACAAAAAGTTTCGTTCGAAATCTTTTCATTAGTTGACTTTCCAAGCAGATGTTTGACGGCTCCACGGGTCAATTAGCAGCGAAGTCCTTCCAGTTCATCTATGTCTCTTTGTGGTCCTGGCGATGCTGCGGCTTTTATAGCTTAGGAGACGGTGACAGCTCACTCATGTATATTGCACATTTGTTCCTTTCGGAGAAACGGTGCCATAAATGCACTTAAGTTGGTAAAAAATTAGGGTGCTTATAATTTTAGCATCATAAACGCAACCATTAACATTATGTTGATGGTCCTCTCATGGGAGAAATTTATATGCGCTTTATCGTATGCACGTTTACAAATGTATAGGTCCAACTCATTTTAATAAATTAGTACTCTAGTGATTTAATTTAGTTACAGTGGTTCAATTCAATTCTAGTGGTTTAATTTAATTGCAGGGAGGACTAAAAATTTTACTTTATTAATTTACGGAACTGAATGTACTAGGTTCACACTGACCAGCCAGACCACGCTGACGCTAAGCCGGGACTAAACACGTACCGGTTACTACGAAATTTGCTATTTTATGCCGAAAGAAAACAACTGAACAGTTTTTAATATTATTATTCCATTTAAAATATCCACAATTTAACTATGAAAGTTTCAGTATTATATTTGGAACCATATGATTATTTTATTAAGATAGATTGCCATCAATCGCCTACAATCTTTAGACTTTTTTGCCAAGTCAATTTACTTCAAGAAACTATGCAATAAACTGGATCGCTAAACGTTGGTAAAATCTATAAAAGTTCTGCATTTCCCACATTGTGGAGTCTATATGATACGAAGCGCCTATATGATACCATAAACGACACCACAAAATTCAACCAAAACCGATCTGGTTTGTGCTGACGCGGGGTTAAAGGTATCCGGCATATAGGAAAATTCAACTGATACTTGTAGTTACGAAATGAAAATGAATTCAATGTCCTGAAATTCCTTTCTTTCATCGAAAATTTCCTCTTGAAGACGGATCATTTCAAGTTAACGACAAACTCAGTTATTAAGATATGAAATCTCTGTTCCGAAGGATGTAAAATTTTTGGCTCCATTTATACGAATTATCCTAATGATAAATGAGAGCATGAATAATAATTTAGTTTCCAGGCACGACACCACATTGTTATAGTTGCTTTGTATGATCAATAATGGTATAGGCGATCACAAGTGTCTTCATTCTGTGAATTTGAGCAGCTTACATTATATCAGTGGGAATTTCTTCATAAAAATAATTAAAATTTGATGAAGGCCACGTGTATCATGTGCAATTCGACGAATACATGAATAAGTCTTTTTTCGCATGAAAATATAAAGAAGTCGTATTATTACTTTATTTGGGCCGAGTGGGCCATATACCATTTCGAGATGCCACTTCGCACTCAAATTGTGCACTTATGCTGTTGCACGCTTTGCGCGCAATATTCTCATAGAAACTTTAGATTATTAAATTGGAGGCGACACGTGCTTCTCTACACAACTTGGATAATTCGCCGAAGAAATGCTAGAACCTTCATAGCTGAAGATTAGGTTGACCTTGCCGCCTGGGTCAAAGACACTAGAATATTTTTAGTTTATGCTGCAAATGATGTATAATTCGATGAAAGCTGTTGATAGTGCATAGCTTCTAGTTATTGAAGAAAATCAATCAGAAGGATGCGTCGTACAGTAGACCACTATGTATTTTTTACAATTAAATAAAGGCATTTTGGTTGTGAGAATTTATAATTTTAATTTGTTTGTTGTTTTAGTTATGTTCATTAACTTCATTTCAATTTTTACTTAGAATTTACGGAAGGTAAATTGCTATACGGTATAAAGCTTGAGCGAAGGTATGTAGTGTGTTAGGTCATGTCCTGAATTATTCAGTTGAATATATGAATCGATGTGAATGATTTCTTGAAATGCTTTACTTAATAGATTTTTTAACCTTAACAACAAGTCGGAATCCCAATATATGTTTATTTGTACTCGTAGAAAAGCATCAAGACTATATCTTACGCTCCAATTATAAAGTAATAAAATTCAAGGGAGAGAGTTCTAAGGAGGGTCGAATTCAAGTTCCAACCAGCGCGTATATTAATGTTAATGCAGGCCGTCTGATCGATGCAATAATAAGTGGTTATAATTTAATACTAGTCTATCGATGATCACAAGACTCTGTGCTATCATGTAGGCAGAGTTGGAGTGTCCTTGCGACGATGAAAACATACAATTCAACGCATTACATCCTGGTAAATTCTTATTTTCACACATGCAAACTATAACGCGAAATTCTTCATGAGAAAATTTATTTCGTAAAAGTTTTATGTTCTTTTCTTATGGACACGGAAAATAATAAAATTCCAAATCCGGTTAAGAGGGCAGCATGAACGTAATAAAATGATCATTTATCATTTTGAAACTTGTAACGCATATATGAAATGAAAATCTAAGACTTTTATGTTTGTGTAAAAATTTTCGGAAAAATGAAAGAAAACGTGAAATTCGCTTAATTAGAGCGGCAAAAAAGAGGGTTATTGTAAAAATGTATCGCCTCATTCAACTAACGTGCTGCAACATCGAGGGAAACATTCGATTCGTAAAGTCCACATCTAGCAATCATCCAATCACTTTTTCCCATTTTTTAGGGGATTTATTTTCAATTTTAGCAACCCCCTCCCCATTTCTCCAATATATAATTCAATCAAAGAAAAAATCAGAAAGTGACCCAAAGATCGCTAAAAGTTGTCGTTACGAATCTAATGGTGTATCTCTCAATGTTGTAGCTTAAAAATCCTAAGAGGAGATAGATTTTCAAGATGAAAATTCCAAGTTTCCAGGAGAGCAAAAAACTGAAATTTATAGTGATCATTGAAGGTATAGGTTTTACTTGCGCTTCGGCGGCTGTCGTGAACGCACAAATGAACGCACAGACATATGGCATTAGGCTCTTTGAGTACGCAGTTCTTGGACCTTTAAAATGATCCTAAAAACTGGAAAAGTCAATATAATCGATGTTTGACGTACATGCTCCTCTTAAAATGAGCTCGTTACGAATGATTCGACATGAGAACCTGCGTCCACTATACCAGCTCATTCACGAATTGAGACAAATTCAACAAAATTTCGTAAGCATTCATTCAGATAGTTTCACGTTGTATGAAACAATTAATTTTTTGCTCTCGTTTTTGAATTTTCAAATGGTTTCCAAATGTTTTAAGTCATGCCACGGAATATCCTTACCATTAAGCAGCAGCGACAAAAATTCTTTAACGAAAGTGTGATCCTGGTAAGATATAATTATATAATTCTATAATTATAAAAAGAACAAATTTTATGCATCATTTCATTCAGGTCACGCGTGACTTATGCAATTTAATGAATACATTGCATCCTTAAGTTATTCACAAGAAAATGTAACGAATTCATAATATCACTTTATTTGGGCTGAGTGGGCCATATACAGTACCAATTCACGCGTACATTATATCAATGGGTCTTTTCGTCTAAAAATAAAACAAATTTGATTAATCACGTTATTTGAGTCAAGTGTTCTTAGATGTCACTTCACACTTAAATTCTCCACTTAAGCTGTTCCACACTCTGCATCCAATATTCACATAGAAAATTTAGATTATTAAATTGGAGGCGTCAAGTGCTTCTCTACACAACTTGGAAGAAATGCTTGAACCTGCATAGCTGAAGATTAGGGTGACCTTGCCGCCTGGGTCAAAGACACTAGAATATTTTTAGTTCATGGTGCAAATGATGTATAATTCGATGAAAGATGTTGGTAGTTCATAGCTTCTAGTTATTGAAGAAAATCAATCAATGGAAGGCGTCGTACAATAAAGCACCATTTATTTATTCCCATTGAGTCACGGTAATCTGGTCGTGAAAAATTGGAGTTTAAATTTGTTTGTTATTTTAGTTATGTTCATTTCGATATAACTCAGAATTTACGGAAGGTAATTTTGCGGAATGTTAAGGTAAATGTGAAAGGAAAATTGCGATTTATATGTCATTGATGTATATGCTTGAAAGTGTAGAAGTTTTCCCATTAGTACCACAAGAGTACCACGCACACCCCAATATTGATTCAAGTTGGGCATATATTGTGCATATAATGATCAACACTTTAACAGTATTGACAAACTGCTATATTAGTATGGGTACTATTAAATGTCGCGGCTTTATCTGCACCCTCTAGGTGCAGATAAAGCTGCACCTTTAGTTACATTGTGTGTCATTTGAGATTATTTAGACCTTGAAAGTTCAAGCCAACATTNGTTAAATTACTTCTTCTGTGAATTTTTTAGTTTGTGAAAACGCACTTGTCGCTGCACCTATTTTTAACACCCTAATTTCTTTATTGACTCAAATCCACCTAAATGAAAAGATCATACACTTTACCTTAATACATTGACGTCCTACTTGAGCCTCTGGTGTTAAAAAAACTGCAAACTAATGGATTCATTCGAATGTATTTATTTTCTGTATTCAAATCAATGGAAGGCGCAGATCCATGTTCATAAGGTGGTAGTGAACCTGAATGTTGTGCTTCAGAAGACGGAGAGAAGGCTGGGTAATCTGTACGTACGAAGCTCGCCCTTGCTTACACGTAAGAATATAATGGCATCTGTGACTCCAAGTTGCACCAGCAAGTCTGAAAATAACAAAAATTTTGAACAAAATAATGGAATCTGTGACTCCGTTGCGCCTGAAAGTTTGAGAATAGCAAAAATGTAGAAGGTTGTGGTGAACATATTCATGCAGTGCTATGAATGAGAGTCAAGGTAGGGTCAGTAGAATTCCAAATTAGTATAGGATGACAGGACAATAAAATATGATTCATTTATTTTCTGTATTTTAATCGGCATTTTGAAATTCTAAAAGAAATTAAAATATTTTTTCGTAGTTTCAATTAACCATGTACATTTTTTCCTTCTAAAAAAATCCTCCACAATATTATTCATACATTTTATGGTGAGGAAGAAAAATATTTTAAATTATTCTGATTTTGTCTTGACTTGCCATGCTTAAATAGTTATTCTGGGTTTTTCTAGGTACGCCGTATAGCTCCCCGGCCTGTCACTACACGCACCAGCGGAGACCCCTGATGTAGGGTGGAAGTTGTGATGCATTTCTTCTGTAGAATGACAAGTCCAGACCTTCCTCGAAGAAACGTTGTGTTGGGGAGGTTCATGGCACTCTATATAAGAGTTATTTTTCTTTTGGTTTACTCAATTTCCGCCAACAAGGCTCATTCCTGCTCGTACGATTCCTGATCGTACGGCTGATCAAAAGTGTCCGCTTTGCAGAGAAGTGAGGCTCCCCAGCTTACCAAGTTTTCAAGATTTAAGAGCAAAGTTCAAAGTAAAATAAAGTCGCGATCACCATTAGATACAGAATATAATATTAAGATCCTTCAATTCCGTTAATATAGGACTACACTTGTGGTTGAATACTGGTGTGATAGAAAAAAAGATTGAGGCCCCAATCCCTGAACATCAACGCGGAATCATTTTTAATGATGGCAATCAGAACACTGATGCATAAAATGGCACTCGAGAAAATTAAAAGACATACATACCTCTAATGTCGAGCATAATGGAGCTACGGGTATTTTTTTCTTTGTGTTGTTCGAAAGAGGATTATTGGCCCTAATTATCTTATATTTTTTGATACGTATGGCCTAGGTAGGCGCTGTATCAAGTCCTCATGATCTCCGCAGTCGCCTTCAATGGCTTTCACGCCCACGTGCGTGTACCTAGAAATGCCGTCGTTTATTGACTGACGGAGGTACGATTTCGTAGCTATTTTTGAAAGTACGGCACAGGCGGTTACTGGTTCATAACTCAGATCGCTTTACCGCAGCGGTAGCAAATAGGATTGCGAAGAGAAAGAGTTTTTTTCACAATTGTACAAATTAAAACAAGGTATTGAACAGGTATGCAGGCATCGGATGAATTTCCAATTTAGTTCAAAGATTTGAATTTAGTTTTGCTTTTGAAAGCAATACCACAGATAAAGTATAAGAATATGCGAAGACTGCCTTCACCTTAGCAAGACTTGTGACGTCAACGAATGAAATTGTGTTTAATTTTCTCAACAATGCCTTGAAGAGGATACTTCATCTGTGGCATTTTTTTCAGAAGCACAACTAAAATTAAATCTTTGAACTAAACTGGAAATTCGTCTGATGCTTGCATACCGGTTCAATGTTCAAAACATTGCTTCAAACTGTACAGTACTGAAAAAATTCTTGATTTTCGCAATCCTTTTCACTAGATATCTTTCCGCATTTCCGCATTAGATTTCCGATTGCGATTTTCAGTAGATTTCCTTTGGCAATTTTCTCAATCCTTCATATCCTACCCATATAACCGAATAACAATCTTGTTCCCTTATCATAATCAAGTTACAAAGTAACAATCTTGTTCGATCCGCTGTTCCTTCCAATATAAAGATGCAGCGTAAATAAAAGTAGAAAGAAATCATAATTATTATTTTGCTACACGGATGGTGGGATTAATTACCTTAACAAGGAGGTTAATCAACGCTGTGAGCACAGGCACGCCTATACAGAATTAATGAAGGCATTTGAGAGTTGTTTATTATTATTCATGATGGGATACGATGAAAATATCATGATTCCTAAGTACCATCTTGTATACACCTGGGTAGCAGATTTTATAGCTCAGCCTATTGAATTCGTATTGCTTTTCGTATATTTTTTCCCGATTGCTATGGTGACATTTTAGATCATGAGAAATCTTTGAAAACCTTAAGAATTTTTTTTTTTGCTGTCAATGCTTAGTGCTAGTTTAGGATGTGCATGAGACTGATTGTTATACAGAATATGCCTATCTCACTTTATAAATCTTTATTAAAAATCCGAAGAAGTAGCCTCTGAACCGAAGTCAAAAACTTTATGCTTTCAGCTTAATATTTCCTAGCGGAAAGAAACGCTTCTATTTTATAATCCACTGAAGAAAAATGTCGAGGAAGTACCGCAATGTAGACAATTCAAAATTCAGCATTTGAATCTGAAGCGATCCTGCAAGCAAAATAGAATACCTGTAGGTCGTCTCTGTTGGTCGCCGTGGCCACCTCGTTCAGAATACACATTTTCGACTCATGTTGTGCTCTGGTCAACATTGGCAAACTTTCTAACTGGATAAACAGTCGTTAATTTATTCATTATAAATTGGGATCTCGCGAGGATTGGACATGCAGCTTGACTGCTCCCGCTCTTAACTTTGCATTTCTCTTTGAGTTGCCATTTTTATCTTTGTTTATTTGATACAAAAATCAATTAGAATTCGTTTCTTTTAAAGAAGCGAAATAATTTAAACCAAATCCAAATAATGTATATAAATTATTTGGTTTGATGTACAGGGTTGGACAAAATAGGAGAAATATCTGACATTTTGGCATCGTAATTTTTGAACATGTTATATGCAATGAAAACACGATATATTTTTTGTTTTATTACTTTCATTACGTTATCACCATATCAGTCAATAATGTCAATTAATGACTTTCTCATACTTATTGTTGCAGCTAATTGACATCTTATTCTTCCACAGATATTTTCAGTAACTTTTTTATCTATATCCTACCTAACCTATAACCAATAAATGGCAAACTTTTTATAAATGATGATAGGTAAACTGTATTTTTCAATGGTAATTCATAATTAAAGCAAAGATGCATGTAAGATCACCCAATAACCATACATTAACTTACAATTTTGTATCTCTTGACGTTTGAATGAAAGCGCGTGCATTAATGTTGTTACAAATTAAAGATTGTTTTCAAGCAGAATAATCTGAACACCGCTCCTACATTTGTATTGAGGAGCTTGTCACTGCATGATTGTACCTAAACCTACTTCATTGTATCACTAACCCTACGTCTCTACTTGTGTCAGAAAAGCAACATGATATATACCAATACATACATACTTATTATCAGCAGACGAGCAATTTATAGAGCATTGTTGCGGTATCCCTATCTCCTCTTTCTTATTTTTTTGTGGGCTGAGAAATTCCGACAGGCTTTTTTCAAGCTACGCCGAAATTTCATGAATTGAAAGAAATTGGGCACAGACTTATATTTATAGGAAAGAAATTTCACATACATGTGCATTCAGGAACTAAAACATGTCATTGCCAATAATGCCTAGAAAAAAATAGCGTCACATATAATAATTTTAATGTGCGACTGAACAACTGAATTAAATACTGAACAACTGAAATATAATTATTTTAATGTGCTACTGAAGAACTGAAACTAATTAACCGAAATTCGCCAGTCTAGCTACTTTTTCTAATCAAAGAAAATCAAACTGTCTTCACGGATCGGAAAAACAAAAAGAAAAAATTAATTCTAATGTCATAAGGTAATCTTATTAATAGGAGAAATGGATTTTCGTTTGATTTCTTGAGACTTAAGATACCATTCCATGAAAATACATGGTCAGTTTTACCACAATATTGATTAATGTTGCGTAACAATAATAATCACTTATAAATTATTTCTTTTCATTAGTTGACTTTCCAAGCAGATGTTTGACGGCTCCACGGGTCAATTAGCAGCGAAGTCCTTCCAGTTCATCAGCAACTGAAACAATTCAGGCACAAATGATATTAGTATTAAATTTAATTAGCATACTCTTGTTTCCGTTTTATTTTTATCTAAACGTTTATCAATTTATTATCAACTGACTAAAGTGATTTAATTTATAAAAAGTGATTTTATCAAAGATATAGGATGATTGTTAATTGTTGAAAGATTGATAATGCTTATTAGTCGTTGAAAATGACAAATTAAAATTTGTTTCATCAACTTACCAGAAAGAGGAAAGTTGCATAAATATTGAAATCTATTTGCTAGAAACTTACCTCATTATTATTTTAGAGAACATATATTTTAGCCAACGGGTTTCTTGACGGATTTTTTCACTTTTCTCTGCACTTTCGTCGCAGGCTTTTTAGGGCCCCCTAGAAGTACGTCTATAACATATTTTTGGATTGCTGCCTCCACAATTTTCTTTCCCCCTCGTATTACTGGCCCCCCAATTTTCCTTGCCCCTTGTATTATGATCGGCAGTAGGGGACGAATTGCTCCTGTGACGTCATTATCAGTTCCATTCAACGAAATTATGACGTCGTTTAGGTCAACTTCGTTTTCATTTTCGGTATCCGATTCCAACGGGTTATCTGTTGAACCTTGTTGACTTATAATCGAACTTTCCTGAGAGTTCGTACCCGTGGGTACAAGTTCATCCAAATTCAGAGGATGCGCCAGAAGCGAGTGGACGATCATCGCCACAAGGAAGAAGACTGGGATGTATTTTGCCATCTCAATGAAGTTAATATGAAGCAAAATTCGCAATCTTCTCAAGGGACCGTGATGCCTGGAGTAGACCTGTGATGTCTCTTTGTGGTCCTGGCGATGCTGCGGCTTTTATAGCTTAGGAGACGGTGACGGCTCACTCATGTATATGGCACATTTGTTCCTTTCGGAGAAACGGTGCCATAAATGCACTCAAGATGGCAAAAAATTAGGGCGCTTATACTTTTAGCATCATAAACGCAACCATTAACATTATGTTGATGGTCCTCTCGTGGGAGAAATTTATTTGCGCTTCATCGTATGTACATTTACAAATGTATGGGTCCAACTCATTTTAAGAAATTAGTACTCGAGGGTTTAATTTAGTTGCAGTGGTTAAATTCAATTCTAGTGGTTTAATTTAATTGCAGGGAGGACTAAAAATTGTACATTATTCATTAACGGAGCTGAATGTACTAGGTTCAAACTGACCAGCCAGACCACCCTGACGCTCAGCCGGGACTAAACACGAATCGGTTACTGCGAAATTTGTTATTTTATTCCGAAAGGAAAACATCAACATTAATTGTTTCAGTTGTTTGTTGTAACAAAAATGTTTCAGTATTTATGCATGCAACCATATGATTATTCTATTACAATACTCTGCATCAATCGCTTACAATTTGTAGTCGTTTTAGCCAAGCTCATTTACTTCATGAAACTATGCAATAAACTGGATCTCTAAATATTGGTTTCATGTTGTATGATCTATAATGGTATAGGCGATTACAAGTGTCTTCATTTTGTAAATCTGAGCAGCTTACATTAGAGCAGTAGAAATTTTCTCATAAAAATAGTACAAATTTGATGTATCATTTCATATTTGTCCTACGTAACTTGTGCAATATAATGAATACAATTGTATATCACATCAATAAGTATTTTTCACATGAAAATATAACGAAGTCGTATTATTAATTTATTTGAGCCGAGTGGGCCATATACCATTTCGAGATGTTATTTCACACTCAAATTGTGCACTTATGCTGTTACACACTCTGCATGCAATATTCACATAGAAAATTTGGATTATTAAATTGGAGGCGTCAAGTGCTTCTCTACACAACTTGGATAATTCTCCGGAGAAATGCTTGAACCTTCATAGCTGAAGATTAGGTCGACCTTGCCGCCTGGGTCAAAGACACTCGAATATTTTTAGTTTATGCTGCAAATGATGTATAATTCGATGAAAGATGTTGGTAGTGCATAGCTTCTAGTTATTGAAGAAAATCAATCGGAAGGATGCGTCATACAGTAGACCACTATGTATTTTTTACAATTAAATCAAGGCATTTTGGTTGTGAGAATTTATAGTTGTAATTTGTTTGTTGTTTTGGTTATGTTCATTTCAATGTTTACTTAGAATTTACGGAAGGTAAATTGTTATACGGTATAAAGCTTGACCGAAGGTGTGTAGTGTGTTAGGTCATGACCTGAATTATTCAGTAGAATATACGAATCGATGTAAATGATTTCTTCAAATGCTTTATTAAATAGATTTTTTAACGTTGACAACGAGTCGGAATCCCAATATATGTTTATTTATACTCGTAGAAAAGCATCAAGACTATATCTTACGCTCCAATTATAAAGTAATAAAATTCAAGGGATAGAGTTCTAAGGAGGGTCGAATTTAAGTTCTAACCAGCGCGTATATTAATTGTTAATGCCGGCAGTCTGTTCGATGCAATACTAAGTGGCTTTAATTAAACACTATCGATGATCACAAGACTCTGTGCGATCATGTAGGCAGAGTTGGAGTGTCCTTGCGACGATGAAAACATACAATTCAACGCAGTACATCCTGGTAAATTCTTATTTTAACACATGCAAACTAACGCGAAATTCTTCATTTGAAAATTTATTTCGTAAAAGTTTTATGTTCTTTTCTTATGGACATGGAAAGTAATAAAATTCCAATTCCGGTTTATAGGGCAGCATGAACGTAAAAAAAATATTCATTTATCATTTTGAAACTTGTTACGCACATATAAAATGAAAATTTAAGACTTTTATGTTCGTGTAAAAATTTTCGGAAAAATGAAAGAAAACGTGAAATTCGCTTAATTAGAGCGGCAAAAAAGAGGGTTACTGTAAAAATGTATCGCCTCATTCAACTAACGTGCTGCAACATCGAGGGAAACATTCGATTCGTAAAGTCCACATC
>NW_025937516.1:0-17272 GCF_000764305.2 Hyalella azteca | reverse complement strand
AAATTTAATACACTTCTACTTATCGTATCGATCTGAAATTTTGCACACTTGCGTAAAGTTGGAGACAATGCATGAATCAAATGACAAAATAAATAATTTAAGGAATAACATTTTTTTTTCCAATATTAAAAAATTAAAAAAAAATAATTTTGTCAGCTACAAATCTTAATAATTTATATTTGACACACTTTTACCTGTCCAATTGATCTGAAATTTTGCACACTTGTGTGAAGTCGGAGGCAATGCATGAATCAATTGACAGAATAAATAATTTTGAAAAAAAAAATTATATATTAAAAAAATTAAAATGAATTTTTTATTATTCGAAAATAAAATGATAAATTCATTGTACATCTTTAACATTGGAGACACTGGATTCTTTAGAAGTGTTGTCTTTAAAAAGTAATTTTTAAACGTATATTACTATTCTTTCACCCCATTTTTATCCTTGCAGGAAAAACGTTAGGATTAAGATAATCTGTAGTCCCATAGATAATGCACTTCTGAGTAATGCTGCCTGCTTCTCTATATTTTCATCCATCTAACTTGTCCTTATTTCAGTTGCATTTAGTAATGAGCCTCTATCGGGAAGTTGATGTGATCAAAAACAATTTATATTGAATTTCACAGGGAGAAAATAAAATGTTTTTATGCGCGCATGATAATGAAAAAAAAAAGGTTTTCTTGCTTCTAAATGCACTACTAATTGCAGGCTAAATTTTTCTGTTTCGTAAGCCTTTATTAATAAACCGCAATTGTATTGAGTTTGAAATATTAGAAGCCTTTCCCTTTGTCGTATACGTAAGATAGTACAACCTGTACTTGAAATTCAAGTTATATATATATCACACTTAATCATTTCCAGGTACCTCTACCTTTAAGGCTCTTATTGATGAATATATCAAGCATCGTAGTTCTATTATTTGCTGCAAAAAAAGTTTGATAGTATTGGTATAGCTTTGCGTGACCTAAATCTCTTTCATATCTTTTTTTTGCAGGTTAAATTACATCTTCTGCGAATTATTTAGTTTATAAAATCGCACTTGTCGCTGCACCTATTTTTAACACCCTAATTTCTTTATTGACTCAAATCCATAGGACAATAAAATAGGATCAGTATTAAAAAATCCCAAAGAAATGAATATACTTATTCGTAGCTTCAATTAACCATGTACATTTTTTCCTTCTAAAGAAATCTTCAACAATGGTATTCATACATTTTTTGGCGTGGAAGAAAAATATTTTAAATTATTTTGACTTTATGTTAACTTCTCAGACTGAAATAATTATTCTGGGTTTTCCTTGGCTCGACGTGACTCCCCGGCCTGTCGCTACACGCGCCAGCGGAGACCCCTGATGTGGGGTAGAAGTTGTGATGCATTTCTTCTGTAGAATGACAAGTCCAGACCTTCCTCGAAGAAACGTTGTGGTGGGGAGGTTCATGGAACTTTAAATAAAAGCATTTTCCTGTTGGTTTACACACAATCTCCGCCAACAAGGATCATTCCTGCTAGTACGGCTGATCAGAAGTATCTGCGTTATACAGAGCAGTTAGGCTCCCCACAGCTTACTAAGTTTTGAGGATTTAAGGGTTAATTTCAAAGTAAAATGAAGTCGGGATCACAATAGGATATAAAATATTTAATAAATATTTTTCAACTCCGTTTATATAGGATTCAAAATATTGTGGAATACTGGTGTGATAGAAAAAATATTAAAGCCCGAATCCCTGAACATCAACTCGAAATCATTTGTAATACTGACAATCAGAAATAGAATAGCACTCAACAACAGGCAGGCACTCAATGGCACTCAAGGCAGGGTGGCCCAGTGGTTAAGGCAGGGTGGCCCAGTGGTTAAGGCAGGGTGGCTCAGTGGTTAAGGCAGGGTGGCTCAGTGGTTAAAGTTCAGAGTACCAATATTGAATCAAACAGAGAGGCGCGGGTTCGATCCCAGCTCTGTGCGCCAGTTTCTGGTCAGGGCGGTTGCCGGGCGGTTGATCAAAAAAAAATTGAAGCAGTGAGTTGCGAGTTGAAGCCCAGAAAAAGCTGTGGATGATCTTCAATGTTAAGAATCGGCGACAGGCCTAGGGCCTAATAAACGCTGAAACCACTATATTACTATTATATTATTATTAACAGTAATGGACCTACCATCATTATATTGAGAATAATGGAGCTACGGGTAGTAATTTGATCCTAGTTGTTCGAATTTGATTGTACGTACAATTACTTCAGTTTTTTTTGCCACGTATGGCCTACCCTTTCGAAATTTTGAGGGTGGTTAGCTTCTGAGGTGGTTTGGCTTTCTCTAGCTCGCCCAGCGCGTAAATTAGCGACTCTATGTCGGTTCTAACGCTCTAGTTGTACGAGAGAAATAAACGTCTGATTAAAGCTTGGAGTGAGCTTGGTGCGTTTGTGGGGTGAGTGTATCTGGCACATAATAGCTTCGGCATGGACACGGCCTAATCTTAAAAAAGCGTTAAAAAACGCCCCTCCATTCCTCCCAAATTGGGGGAAGTGAGGGGGCCTTTTAATTGCTGTACGTTATTATATTTATACAAACTAGACGGAAAAATAAAAAAGTATCACTGCGGTACAATGATGCAAATGACTTACACTTGAGGATAAGCAAATGACTCAGAAACGTAGGAGGATTAATTAATATAGATCAGCGAATTTCAAAGGCCACAAGGCATATTTAAATTTCATAGAGAACGTGCAGCCACGTAATAGAACTATAAACTGAATGCATATAGGTTTAAGCATTATATCGGCTAAAGCATTCTCCCACAATGATTACTTAAATCAGTCTCAAATCCCCTTCAGTTCTCCCAAAATATTTGCAAACAACCGCCTAGTGCATCCACAAGGCTCAACTTTAACCCATTCAACATAATGCAGATTCAATCTAGTAGCTAATAATTTCGTACATGTGTTTCTAGGTATGAAATACTCCAAATATAATTAATTGTTCGGGTAATGCACTTCAAGGGGAGACCCGCGTGCATTCCTACTTCCTCCTTCATGCATGCGTAACATCTAGTGCAATTTGCTAACGACTTGTCATTCAACGATACGTCACTAGTAAGTTCCGTTCAGCTAGCGGTTTTGCTTACAAAGGCTGTAAAGAAGATATCCTGCCTACAGCGGCTGTAGAGAAGAATAAAACTATTACAACCGTCGAAATTGCAGTTGGAATTTGTTGCCTCTCTAACATTGCCATGTTCTATGGCAACTTCAGCAATTTATCCTCTCATACTTGGTAATTCTCCGAAAATGTATTCATCCAATTCATAACGACACTTCGATTTCACTCATGAAAAACCTGATGATAATTGTTAAAAAACACATAATCACAGAAAACGAGCAGCTTAATTACTTACGACAACGCTCTGCAACCATGTTCATACATGTTTTGCTTGCAGCGGCTCGATGGTGAAGACTTTCGGATGTTAAATTTGCTAATCACGCAGTCGACTGTTGGTAATGCTTAACTTTCAGTTTCACAAATCGATTCAGCTATTATGGAGAATTAGAGATTAGATCCTAGGGCAAATGAGCACGAGCAGCTCATATAACACGCTCATGCCAACATATACACCAAGTTGAAAATTTCTGTGACTGCAGAAATCTTAGCTGTACTATCATGTTCTTGAATGCCGCCATACCAGGCCGGGTTTTCCAACTAACATCACTTTAAGAAGCTAAGAAAGTTGTGCTACTAAAAAAGTTAAAAATTAGCATTGGCATCTTGAAATTAAATTATTTTCAAGTCGCATATTTCATTTTCCACCGTACGATTGCACAACTGAAATTAGAAGCGAGTTTCACTCCACGTGTTAACAAGACTTGCGAAACTAGGCAGCTGCCGCCAGCAGTCTCCGTGTTTTCACATGTCTCCTGCAAACCCTAAACCGGAGTAGTGGTAACCCCACCTAATGGAAGAGTTTTATGGGTGGGGGTTAAATATTTTACATGTCAACCAACAAATTTCGCGCAACGAACAAAATAAAGTAACTACGTGAAATAAAAACCGTAAGGCATGGACTTAGTTTTGTCATCGATGTCTTTTGTACCAACGAATATAAATTGTGTTAATTTGTTCAAAAAATAGCCTGGTGCCATGATAATACGCCACGATGCGTCTTGCCCAGCACGCACAACCGCCATTGAATAAAACGATCTTAATTCACTGACGAAGGAAAGAATAATGTGAATCTCACTACAGTGTCACATTGACATAGAATATCCAAATTTTGAAGCCCTGATGTGTATAACCGGAGATACATTGTATAATGCCTGTTACTGTGTAAACTGTCATCACTGTTTCAAGCAATGCCATCTCAAAAACACATACCTGAATATATAAAAAGCTTGTGGGCTATAATAATATAATAATAATATAATAATAATATATAAAAGCTTGTGGGATGTATGTGCGCATGCACATACATCGACGCCATTCTATGAGCTGGAGATGGTCATGGTACGCTCAAATACCAGCGTCTGACGAGAAACATCGTGAGGAAGCTTGACCAGCGGCTCTTTCGGTTATATTAAGCAGATTCGGCACATCAGGCCATGTACCCAGA
This sequence comes from Hyalella azteca, assembly GCF_000764305.2. Classification (NCBI taxonomy): domain Eukaryota; kingdom Metazoa; phylum Arthropoda; class Malacostraca; order Amphipoda; family Hyalellidae; genus Hyalella; species Hyalella azteca. The sequence continues at coordinate 12,678 of NW_025937516.1, read as the reverse complement.
AAAACACGTCTAAATAGCAGCGTAATACAGCAGATGGCCGATTAACGCCTGATTTACGTCAAAGGCGACTCGATGGACTGCAGGGCGACTCAAAATGGAACCCGAATTTCGATAGGGTTGTTCCTCTCATACAGAAAGCAGCAGAGCACGTCGTTCCTCTCATACAGAGAGCAGCCGAGCATGTTATTCCTCTCATGAAGAGAGCAGCCGAGCACGTTGTTCCTCTAATAAAGAGAGCAGCCGAGCACGTTTTACAGAGAGCAGCAGAGCGCGTTGTTCCTCTCGTACAGAGAGCAGCAGAGCACAATGTTCCTCTCGTACAGAGAGCAGCAGAGCACGTTGTTCCTCTCATAAAGAGAGCAGCAGAGCACGTTGTTCCTCTCATAAAGAGAGCAGCCGAGCACGTTGTTCCTCTCATACAGAGAGCAGCAGAGCACGTTGTTCCTCTCATACAGAGAGCAGCAGAGCGCGTTGTTCCTCTCATACAGAGAGCAGCAGAGCGCGTTGTTCCTCTCATACAGAGAGCAGCAGAGCGCGTTGTTCCTCTCATAGAGTGAGCAGTAAAGCAAGCCATTCGTTTCATGTTAAGAACGACAAAACGCACCAAATATTTTCCAATGAATGCAACGGAATATACAGTTTTCAAACAAATGCTTTACTTCAGCAGGCATTCGCAGTTAGCGAAGATTTTTTTGTGATGAAATTTTTTCGGTACAGCATAAGTATATTTAATGTCTATTACATTTAGATCGGGACACTTTCCAACGTGAGCGTTTAAAAATAACTTTAATCACCCGGAGAACTCTAAGCTAACTGAGTCACAAGCTTCATTCATTATCACTATTTTTCTTTTAACTTTACATTAATTCTTAATACTTTTTGTTGTATTCGATATATATGACAATGAGTTGTGAAAACATACATGTGATCATTGTTCGATGAATTGAAACGACCTCGCAGATGATAGATTTCGCAAACAAAAATAAAAAAGTTTCTAGGAGGACATCGACAACTTAAGTAATAATCTTCATCTTATGTTTTAAACCTGTTTTTTATTTCGTGCGTTTCAAATGCAAATGCGATGCTCGTGAGCCAAGTCCAGCTTAATTTCAACATCGCGTTCCTGTGATTAACTTCAGTTGTCATTCAGAACCTGAAATAGTCTACAGTGGTACGGGTCATTCATTCGTATTCATCCTTTATTTATATGTAGTTCTCACTTCTCACAAAAATTTATTCTTCTTATACAACCTGTTCACAATTTTGAATTTATTATGGCACTTACTAATATTCCTAAAGTGAAGAAAACAATCTAGAAACTTCATCAACCTCTGCCATGTCCAGGTGCAACGGCTGGCCTGAAGTGAGGTCATCTCTGCACCTATAACCCGTCACCACCACCTAATACTATTTGTTGCTCTCCCGACTTTCCATTTTCATCGAATTTAAAGATACTGTGCCATAGAAAACGTAAAATTTCTATAAATGAAAATTACCACTTCAATAATTTTTATGCTGACTAAACTTACTCTGAGATGCAAAATTTAAAAAACTGAATACAATAAATATCTGAAATAAACACTCTGCAAATTCAATCAGATTTCTATAAGAATAGTAGCAACAAGCTGCGCATGCTTAACTTTTAACGTCGTATTTGCTCTCTTTTTAGAGCGCAATTTTTTAAGAACTATTTTTCTTATAGTTTTTCAAACAAAACAAAATATCGTATTAGGGAAGGAAAAGGAGAATGAAAATGCTCAAATAATAAAATTTTCATATTATTCAGTCGTTGTACTATAGTAGCAGTAGAATTAAATATATATGTTTCACTTACATGGAAATCGCTTATTTACTCTGCTTAGTTTTGTCGTTATATTTGGTTTACGGATCATGAAGTTCGAAAGCTAACAGAACCTTTAGGCGAACATCTAAATCTTTACTAGAGTAACCCGGACTTGCTTGGACTAAGTTACCCAAAGATTTTACAAATTTTCTCTTATCTTCAGGAAAAATTAAAAAATTTTAGTTCTCTTGTGACAGAGAATTTTTGCAAACCACAACAGAGCTATTCAATTATATGGATTTGCCGAGTACATACATAAGCTTGAGCCTGCAATTTTTTAACACAGAGAACATTTAACTAAATAACTGATAAAGAAGAGAAATTTACAAGCGATCAACGCATCAAAGAAGTCATACGATTCTGGTAAGAAAATTGAAAATATCACTGGACGTTTATTAAGATATGCGAGTTAATGTTTAGAAGCACTCTAATTCAATAAAATATTGCCGGTTTAATGGGTAAATTTCAATTAAAAACGCATTTAAATAGAGTTTACATATTCAATTTCAGAATTGTCCAAACGCACTTCAGAGAAAATTGTTCTCAATTGGTTCTAAATTGTGGCAAAGAATGGATTGGCTATTTTCACTTTTTCTTACGGTGGACTTCATTTCGAAATTAGCTTAAATAAAATTTATATTTTGACGGAATATTTTCATTTTATAGAAAAATCGTCACGTTATAAATTTGCACTCAAATAATAAAATTGCCGCATGGTATTGAATATTACTGAGTGTAAGAGTTATGAATTGCACGCAAAATTTAACAGAAACCTGAGGAGAGCACACTAATAATTAAAAATATATACCATAATTAATAAGATCTTTCTCATTATATGCCCTTTTAATTTGTATGTACATTAGAGATATGCCATTTGGTATATCGTTGAACGGTTCATTCAAATGGAAAAATTTGTTTGAACCCGCTTCTTGTAAAAATGTTTACTGCTGACGCAAAATTACTTGAAATTGAAAAATCGTTTAGGAATTCCCGAGGATTTTTCAAATGATCACGAAAGGGTACGATTACTCGGATAAAATGAACTTTGAACCGATCCATGGAGAAATTTCAGGTGGAACCTGGAATTTGTGAGCTGGTTAACCAGTGCCGCTGCGGTTTTTTTATTCAATTAATGGGCTTGTGCGCAACCTCACATGGATGTCACCACGGTTTACATTTTTAACTCTTGGAGCTGATGGAATTTCATAGATGCAAAAATTTGGTTTTAAAAGTGACATCTCTAATAGCTAGTGATTTTCTATGTAATAAAATTAATACCTTTATTTCAAATTTTCATAAATAAACAGATTTTCTCATAATATAAAAATTAATAGGTTTGACAAAATACTGAAATTGTTCCAGCATTTACTTCTCAAGCTATGTGATTATTTGAGATATGAACTTGAAAACGTGACGGCGGCAATTAATTTATGCAAGAAAAACTAATTGGGACATCATCGGTGATTGCTCACCGTCGAATTTTTCTAATCTTGTCTAATGTCAATCTAATGCCAATCTTGTAAAATGTCTAATCTTAGACATTTTACTAGTCCATGACACTCTGCGATAGAATTGTATTGTTCATCGGTATTCGAATGCTTCATCAGTTTTTCAAACGGTAAAAAAGTGAAGATGGTTTGTAGCATGTCTGTGAAAGTTTTCGATGCTAAGGAACAATGTAATAACAAACAAAATTTTAAATATTTTTTTAATTAGTATCGAAGAGCTTGTAATCAACTATCATGTGATGCTTGAACTTAAATGAAAGAGCTCAAACGGTTTTCCCTGGTTAATAGAGATTATTATGGATTCGATTGGAAATACAATTTTTCAAAAGTGCAGCGACACTGATGTTTATAGTAAAAATTACCTGATTTGAGATATTATAAAATTTTCAACACGAAGAGAAGTTAATATGAACTACTCAATATTTAAATTTGAATCTATGGAATTTTCTGAGAACCTAGGAGACTACTTCCTTGCAATCAAGAAAGTAGTCTGATTGCAAGCAAAAAAAATCAAATCGATAACTGCATTCTGGCAGAAGTTGATGTGAATATAAATTGATTAACAATATACAATAAATAAAACCTCTTCTTCACTTGTGAAACTTGTCGGGTCTGTTTCTTCCCACATTTGGAAATCCACATTTGGAATTTTTGGGGGTTAAGGATGAACTCATAATTCCAACTTTATTGCTATGCACATGAACAAAGTATAGCGTTGTAACCAGTCAAATTATAAATGCGGTAAATCATATTTTTAAAATGCAGGAGCACGTAAACATAATATTTTTCCGGCTTGACTCGCCAGTATGGCTCCTAGAAGGCGGCAAATAGATTTTGGAGTAAGATTAGCCGAGAAGTTTTTTTTTCAAGCCATGTGTACGTCAGCCAATATTTTTTCAGCTCATTAATTCAAGAATTTTTCATTCCATAGGTACAGCAAATTTAATGTTATTTTAAAGCAGTACGTACGCAGCATTTTAATTTACATTGATGCCATTTGAATGAAGAAGAGCCAAAGATAGTTTTCTATCACCAACTAAACCAATAACGGGGGAGTTATCTTACTGGGAAATTAATTTCCACCCTCCTCAGTTTTTAGGCTACATTTCAGTTTATGAACGTTTCAGCCAAACCATTTTTTAACTTTCCTCCAGACTCGTTTATACCATTTTGGTCTCGGAGTCGCAGTTGTAGTTGTTGGAGTCGTTGTAGTTGTTGAAGATTCCGTTGTTGAAGTTTCCGTTGTTGAAGGTTCCATTGAAGTTTCTTGAATTGTTGAGAAAAGGCTGGTCGTTCCAACTCCGTTTCCATTTTCACTTGCTGGAAAAGGGCTAGTTGTGGCGTCTACTTCATTTTCATCTCCAGTGCTTGAAACAACGCTTGTTGTGTCGGTAACGTTTCCATCTTCCGTTGAATGAACTTCAGAACTCGTTGTATTGATTTTTTGACTGGTTAACGAGGGAGCCTTAATTTTCACCTCATTAGTGAAAGTAATTTCTTTGTTTCCATAGTTCTCTGGTAGTGCGAGAAGCAAATGGAATCCCATGGCCAGGAAGAATATAAAGATGAAGTTATTTGCCATCATTAAGATGGTACGATGTTTGAAAATGCGACAGAGATGTTTGGAATGACTCTGTGGTGTCTCGTATGAGACCTAATGTCGGTGACCTGGCTTATATAGCCCCTGATGAATTGAACTGCCGCAAGCGAGTTTATTGTGCGAATTATCTTCATGTTCAAGTACCTGCATTATCATCGTGGAAGGGAATATTTGTTTCGTCGTACTCAAACAAAATTGACCTGTAAAAATGGTGGCGACAAGTGGGACTTAACAACGGAGATAAGACGGAAGCGAGGAGTTAGATATTTGATTGTTTGAAGCTTCGTTTAACACCAAATCCGAGCGCCAAACACTAAATGAGCGGTCAGAAGAAAATATACACTACTTATTTACTTCATTAAATGTATGTAATGACACATAATGAGCAGAACAGTAGCTGAAAATTAATTAAAAAGATGTAAGTCGCACTACTTCTTTGCCTTTTCCCTCGAATCTTTCACTTGATGACAGAAATAAATGTAAATAATCTGATAATATTTAACTTTTTTATGAAAATTATTATATAATATTCATTCAAAAAAATTTACTTTTTCATGAAGTTACAACATTCTTTGATGTACGATCGTGTTATAGCGTTTCATCGGCAATGCTTTCGGTTAACTCGTGGAAATAAAGGATCTCTTCTCAATGTGAACGTCGATTTAATGGGGATTATTTTAAATTCCGAGTCACAGAAAAATAACCGCACTAAACTCTAAATTGTTGATGTAGTCTCATACACAATTTCATTTTAAAATTCATGAAATAAAAGTAATTTTGAAATGTTCCTCCCGCTGCTCTAAAACTACATAGATGGAAAAGTTAACTTTGGCCAAAGTCTTGTTTCGTATTTTAATTGAGGACAGTTATTTTTCTATACAATGCTAATACTATAGGGGAGTAATTTATAAACAATGTCTCAGGTATTATCTCTTTATGATGCATAGACACCATACAGATTGATTACTCCGTTTCATCCTTTCCTTGTTCAGAAACACTGTTTTGAAACATCACTTCGTTTTCATGAAGTGAATAATGGTTCATTCGATTTCAAGACTTAAAAAGACTTACAGTCATATCGAAACTCTGATAATACTAATTTCAAATTCTAATAATTTCAAATTTGACTTACAGTCAAATCGAAAGTCTAATAATACTAATTTAAAACACTAATAATTTCAAATATGGCTTACAGTCATATCGAAAGCCTAATAATACTATAATTTCAAAATCTAATAATTTCAAATTTGACTTACAGTCATATCGAAAGTCTAATAATACTAATTTCAAATTCTAATAATTTCAATTTTGACTTACAGTCATATCGAAAGCCTAATAATACTATAATTTCAAATTCTAATAATTTCAAATTTGACTTACAGTCATATCGAAAGTCTAATAAAACTAATTTCAAATTCTAATAATTTCAAATATGACTCACAGTCATATCGAAACTCTATACGAACATGGCGGGCTATACGATTAACGCTTATTTTAGTGGTAGCATCGCAGCTTCAATAATATCGAATTCTGAATCCACAGTCCATCGCCCGCTAACTATCGTTCGTTCAGCAGGTTGTCTCTAGGATTTTTCTGGTCCATGCCATAAATCCTGATGTTGATGTTCAACATAAGTAAATTTCCGTGATTTTGGAGTAATATTTTAAATCGCTATCCATAAATTCAGTATCTGCTTAATTGGCCTGTCGAAATTTAATAGGAGTCTTTTGGATAGGATACGAATATCTTTAGACTCATCATGGTTCCTAATTTTGCTAGTGCAACATGATCCAACAGACATCTAATTAAGAGTAAAAAATATCTGCTGTAGACTTTAAACAGCTTTAACAAAATTCCAAAAACCGCGTTGACTTATTATTTCAGCGCGTGATCCATCTGCAATTAATGCCATAGCACTGCAAGAAGCTTGCTTTTAAACCTAAAACGGTCCAAAACTTGAGGCAAAAACTGCAAACTCAATTTTCCCTGTTTTCTGTTCTCCTATTCAAGTGATGGTTGATGAATATATCGGCAAAAAAATCAATATATATGTTTAGAATCATTTCAATCCTGTATACGCATTATCTTTTCAACTAAGTTGAGAGTTGTATATCATTAATCATGATGACATGCGATGGAACTATCATGATTACTAAACCATTTTGCAGACACCTGGGCAGCAGATTTTGCAGTTCTTGAATAACTTAAGTATACTGTAAAGCATATGAAAAAGTCTAATTATTCTACTGTAAAATTCAGTTTATATTCCTTGAAAACAGAGCAGAATATGTCTGTTAAACTTAAATAATCTTTATTAAAACTCAATGAGCAAAGTTTAAATCAATATTAATTTTTGTCAATGTGGCAGTATAGCCTTTGAACCGAAGTCAAAAAGTTTATGCTTTCAGCTTAACATTTCCTAGCGGAATGAACCGCGTCGATCGTGTAATCCACTAAGGAAAATGTCCAGAAAATATCGGTTGTCGTGGCCACCGTTCAGAATACACATTTTCGACTGAACCACGCATGTTGTGCTCAGGGTCTATGCTTTCAAAAAAAGTTAAGAGATCGGAAGTTCATCAGCCAATCATAGACGGCCTTTCAAGCCAAATCCACCAATCATCGACAAGAAAATAGAGCTTAAGTTTTTACGTTCACTTAGTGAGTTTTGAAAGTATGGCCCCTGGTCAACAATGGCAAGCCTCGAAAACTGGAGAGACAGTCGTTACGTTATTCATTATAAATTGGATCTCAAATGTTGGTAGAAACGATCAAAGTTCTGCATTTCCCACATTGTGGAGTCTATATGATACGAATAGCCCTATTAAGGGTGCTCTGTATCAAGAGCATCAATTATATATAATCTCCTCATTCCGTAATTTGTTCACGTTCCACAATAATCTACAGGAATACTTTCGCGGGTAAAGCCTCGGACCTCTTCTATAACAGAAATGCATTCAACCGTATCCGCTTTCGATGAGAAAACCATCAATATAGAGGCGACTGTTGAAATTAAACTTACTAGTTAAACTTAAAATCTCTTTATAAGTAGGCGATCGCCTACCTCGGCCAGATTTGTTAAATGAAAATAATCACAAGTAGGAACGTCCTCAAGCCAAGCCACCGAAATAACAATAAAAGCAAGCCGAGTCAAAGACGATACCACAAAATTCAACCAAAACCGAAGTCTGGTTTGTGCCATCGCGGGATAAGGAGTCTGGCAAGTCGGAAAATTCAACTGATAGCATATGTTACTAAACAAAAATGAATTCAATGTATTAAAATTCATTTCTTATAGCGGAAATTTCCTCATGAAAACGGATCATTCCGAGTTGACAGCAAACTCAGTTATTAAGATAAGAAATCTCTTCCAAAGAATTTGGAGTTTTAGGTTCATTTATACGATTCATCTAAATAAGAAATTAGATCATGAATAATAATTTTGGTTCCTGACACGACACAACATCGTTATTGTTCGTTATTGTTCTATATAATGGTATGGCGATCACAAGTGTCTTCATTTTGTAAATTTGGGCAGCTTACGTGCATTATGCCAGTGCGGATTTTCTTATATAAATACTACAAATTTTATGTATCATTTCATTTTGGTCACGAGTGACTTGTGCAATTTAACAGATACATCACTTCAATAAGTCTTTTCTCATAAAAATATCACTTTATTTGAGCAGAGTGGCCATATACCAATTCACGCGTACATTATATCAATGGGTCTTTTCGTCTAAAAATAAAACAAATTTGATTAATCACTTTATTTGAGTCAAGTGTTCTTAGATGCCACTTCACACTTAAATTCCCCACTTATGCTGTTCCACATTTTGCATGTGATATTCCAAGAGAAAATTTAGATTATTAAATGATAGGCGTCAAGTGCTTCTCTACACAACTTGGATAATTCGCCGAAGAAATGCTTGAACTTTCATAGCTGAAGATTAGGTCGACCAAGTCGACTGGGCCAAGGACAATCGAATTTTTCTAGTTTATGGTACAAATGATTATAATTTGATGAAAGACGTTGGAAGTGAATAGTTTCTAGTTATTGAAGAAAATCAATCAATAGATTGTGTCTCACGGTGTATTTTTCACCTTTAAAGTAAAGTATTAGTAAGTATTAGTAAAGTATTAGTAAAGTATATATAAAGTATAAAGTAAAGTATAAAGTAAAGTATATTAAAGTAAAGACACAAGTATTTTTCACCTTTAAGTCAAGGTACTCTGGTCGTGAGAAATTGTAATTTGTTTGTTGTTTTAGTTTTGTTCATTTCGATTTCAATTCAGAATTCACGGAAGGTAATTTTATGGAAGGTTAAGGTAAATTTTATATGGAAATTACGGTTATATGTTATTGATGTATTATAAGTTTTCCCAATGGTGCTACAAGAGTACTACGTACACCTCAATATGGATTCAAGTTGGACATTTTTTGATTGTGCATATAATGAGCAACACGTTAACAGTATTGCCAAACTGCTATATTGGTATGGGTACAATTAAATGCTGTGGCTTTATCCCTACCATCAAGGTTTTAGTTACATGGTGTGTCATTTGAGGTTATTTAGACCTTGAAAGTTCAAGCCAACATTTCTTCAGCGAATTATCAATATATTAGAAACGCATGTGACCTTCCATGCTTCACGCTCCAATATTTTTCGGGACTTGAAGCTTCTATGAAATTTATATTCGACACTAGACCATAATATTGTGATTATAATGTCACGCTGATTGCAGTGAGAAAAATTAATTTCCTTCGTAGAAACAACAGCCATTTTATTCAAAAGTTTTTTAAGGCTCATAATGATGTCTCATCACGTCTAATAACAGAAATAATCATGGCGCAATAAAGATTAGATTTTAGATTTTTAATTTTTGGGAATTATGTCACAATTTCTGCGGAAAACTAACTTTATGTGGGATTGATAATTATTTTTATACTCGCAGAAATTTGAAAATCCTGTTATTCCATATCCCTTTATTTCGAGGCTTCCTCATTTATATTTTTCAGATATATGTAACGGTAAGATTATTGCTATAATCTTATTTTATTTTTTGAAAATATATTTGATATCTTACGCTCGTTTTCTGGTGTTTTTACGCCCGTTCTAGCTGGAGCAGCAATTGCAATTTGTTGCTGCAGTAGAAAATTATCAATTCGCCGATCAGGTCATGCTGAATTTAATATTTATTTCTTCGTAACTCAAAACGGGGATGGTAAAATCATCAAGAAAATAAGTGAGCCAGTTCAGAGTATTTCTCTGAATACAATTCAAGATTAGGGTCAAGTGCCCAATAAACGCGCGCTAGAATGCATAGCATGGTTACATACGCTGAAACATTAGCTATATAAGCCGAAACATTATATAGAGGCCTCGCAGATCTGTTCCGAACATCACGGTAGCAAACTTATAGGGTTTACTACAAGAACATTCCTCAATTTCAACTCTTCGTCAGATTATTGAGATGGCAAAAAACATCATCTTCTTCTTACTTGCTGCAATGGTCGCTAATACGATTCTCGCACAGCCCCTGAAATTCGGAGATGGTCAACTCACTTTAACGGACTCTCAGGAAGATTCATCTGCCGAGTCTACAAGTCAAGAAATTTCAGGCGATCCTTCAGTTCCAACAAATGGAATCAGAAGCGAAGTGAAGACGAAAATTGGCCTAGTTCCTATTATTGAAGATGGAAACGACCAAGTTCCCAATGAGTTTCGTCCCCCAATCAACATACCCGGCCAAACAACAACAACTCTTAAACCTGTGAGAATCGACATAGTAAAGGTAGCAGAGAAGATCGGCAAAGAAGTGAGAAGATTCTGGCGCAGAGTATTCGGCTAGCTGAAGTTGGCTTGAAAAAGTAACTTGTCGCGTAAGTATCTGAAATATCGTCTGGAAAATCCAAAAATATTGCCCGTTTTTGTGTTCAAATGATTTGAGACTATACTCACAGACATATACAAAAATTTAATGAAATAATTAGTCATAAAAATTATTTGAAGTTTTTGCACAATTTTTCAGCGACTGCATGTGGACTCGGATCTCATAGTTCGCCCGGCACAGCGGAGTGGTACTTCAGTCAATGACAAGCTTACTTCATAAGTTTAAGAGAAAATTTTGAAATCTATCTTGCTTACTACCAATGTTTCTCGTTAGAATAAATAGCATACAATATAGAGTTACACAATGTGGTTGATATTGTACCTCATTGTATGCGATTGCTAATTAAACCTATATATAAATGTGTAGATATAAAGTATACATACTTTGTATCGTAGAAGAAGTGTGTGTTTAAAACTGCTGGAAATTACATACTTGTCAATTTTTCATTTTTGGCCCTGTAATTTAGCTCTCCATTTATATATAGCGATATACATAATTACAAATCAATCATGTAATTTAATTTGCACATTTTACAGTTTGCTCTGATTGACCATAATAATTCTCGGTATCCCGATAGGTTAAATGATAATGTTGACGGCAAGAAGCTAATAAATTGATTTCCGCTACCTAAAAAATTCATTTTTAAATTATGTTATTTTTAACTTGAATAAATGGTAAATTAATCCCGTGAATTTTTACCTATGTAAGTCCTACTATTTTTAATACTTAATGATGGTTTATGAGAAAAAAATTGCTTGACTGGGCAAGTCAAAAATTACCACTAATTTATATATTCATATCGATAGTTTATCTTAATTGACACTGAACAGTTCGATGTCCCTGTTTCCGGCAGATATTTTTATACTTAGGGCTACGCCTTTGATACTTCAGGGTAAAGGATCTCTGAATCGCTGCACATTTTTCAAGTAAACTTTTTCTAATCAATTATTATGGGTTTACCCACTTGATATTGTTAATCGACAATTTTTCGCGTTTTTTAGCCCCCATTGTCTGGCATTTAGGTCTTTCCCCCTGCGTAAGTTTGGCCTTTCTATTGGTGATACAGTATATTGTACAAAACTTTAGCGCGACCTTCCTTTTCAGTGGAAGGAAAATTGAATCAACAACAATTACCCAGTTAAAATTTTGAGCCGAGACCGGCGCCGGGTTTAGCCGGGCTGGTCGCGCTTTAGCAGGATGGAGCCGCGAAACTATAACCGGCCATCTATCCCTAAAACTGCGCTGCGCCATGGCTGATACAGAGACAAAATTCTAGCAGCTCGGCAGGGCCGGAACTCTGCGCTGTTTTAGCGCTGGTACTTGGGATTGCCCGGCAGGGAGCTGTACAGAGCAGATACGCAGGCCGCGCATGGGGGGACATGAAGCGACTATCGAATGACATGAAGCCAATGCAATAAGATAAATTACTAAACAAATTTAGCTCTAATACTCACATCTAACTGACGGGATCATACGAATGGCTACTTCGTTCATTTTTTAAATTAGTGCATTATGAATAATATCTATCAAGTTCAACCACAAATATAGCTAATCCTCGATTTGCTAGATGATGGCGAGTAATTTGTTCTGTATTATAGTTAAGTAGTTCACAGAGCCTAGGCTGGTAAGGTGTCCGGGCGGTCAACTGGTACAGGCGTGAACTACGACGCGGAGAATCTGCGTTCGAATCCCGGAGCTGCAGTCGACGTTTGCAGATAGTTCATAGCGGTGAGTAGTTTGATGTGTATATATCCTCGATAATTGAATTTGCTAGATTCTAAATTACGTTGCTAAAGTCAATAGGATGAGAATGTCAGTAACCAATGTCAATA